>NC_056743.1:299051595-299239095 GCF_019279795.1 Protopterus annectens
CCATCATTGAAAATCATTGTTATTTTAAGAAAATAAATGCAGCTGCATTGATAGGTAACACATTATTTCTGTTTTCAGAATGTGCTTGCTGTTTTCTTCAGAGACAGAAATATGGATTTTAATGTCAATGATTTAGACATAAATGTTGAAGTACTCAATGTTTTTCATGTGGTACACTACAGGAAGCAGATATTACTGTCTCTAATTTGAATTTGCAGGACACCAGAGAAAGATGTCATATCACTCTTAAAGCATCACTTTTGCTGATTGATGACACTGTGCTTTTTGAAAGTCAGTGGTGCAAGTATTTTAACATTTTGATTTTTCTAAGTTGTTTTTTTCTTTATTCTCAATCCATTTCTGACTAAATGTTTCACTCATTCACTTTGGGAAGTCTAGCAGAAGAGAAGACATTGTTTCATTACAGTATGTAGCTTAAAGGCAAGTGTGTGTGTGTTTATATATATATATATATATATATATATATATATATATATATATATATATATATATATATATATATATATATATATATATATAGATATATATATATATATATATATATATATATATATATATATATATATATATATATATATATATATAGATATATATATATATATATATATATATATATATATATATATAGATAGATATATATATATATATATATATATAATGTGTATATGCTCACAAGTGTGCTTTCATTTGTGACATACAGTGAGTTGCAAAAAGGCTGATATGTTTTGCAGAATGTTGCTAAACAAGAAATTCTCTATTTTATAGATTTATATACTCATTATTATAGAGATGCATTGCACAAGCTGTAGGACAGCAAGTTGAGGCTTGATTGACACATAGCCTCCCTTGTTTTCTGTTACTACCTCTTGGCCATATGACTTACTCTTCAGGCAATGCACTCAAGCAATGAGTGCTTCAAGCAGTATCCTTTTTTAGCAGTGCATGGGTGATGCAAGACAAGGATGTGCATACTGCTGAACCTTAGGCTTGGAGTAGGTCTGAAAGGACCATTTTTATACTGCACAGAAGCACAGCATTGCTGTTTAAATGTGATTTTCCTAAAATGTTTCTTATCCCTTCTTTTTGACCAATTATATTGAAACTAAATGATACAGTACTGGATTTTTCTCAATAAAATTCCCTTTATTTTAATTTCTTTACTCTTGGTGCCAAATTATCCATTTTGTATTGTACAGAATTACTGTTTAAATTTGATTTCCTAAAATGTTTCTTATCTCTTCTTTTTGAGCAGTTTTATTGAAACTAAATGACACAGTACTGGATTTTTCTGACTAAAATTCTCTTTATTTTAACTTCTTTACTATTGGTGCCAAATGATCTTCGCAGGTACCACTTGACAGTGCTAGAATGTGGGATGCTGACATAACTCAAATTTTCCTGTGTTTAATATTATATTCCTGAAGACTTAATCTTAAAATTAAAAAAATGTTTCTAGCCTCAGAAGCATTAATTGTAAAATATTCCCTTAGCCCAGTTAATATTTTAATGCATTACTTATTCTGAGCAAATGTAAATAGTTACCAAAATGATCCTAAACTTCCTTCACATTCATTATAGCAACATGACATGGACTGCTAATCCACAACCTATTACATAACTTGTAATGAGGGAGGCTATGTGATTAAACACAGAAATAGGATGTGTGAATGAAATTAATGTCATTACTTAAATAAGAGGGTTTTGTAGGCAATAGCTGTTCCATGTTTCAGGATTGGTTGTCTATTGTAGGATTCATAAAATCCAAAATCCTGGCATGACACAAGATAAACATTAATATTGTGTCTACAGACCACACTGATTGTAGCACATGAGATAAACGTTCATGTTGTGTCTACAGTTCACACTGATTGTAACAATCCATCTATTCTATGTTGTTTTGCTTTTAAGCTGGGGCTAGAAAGTAAGGATAATGTGCAACAAATGTTAATTGCTGTATGTGATTGCATAGCTATCACAGGTCAACATTCGAAAGGTTCCCAGTCTGAATGAGGTTATTTTGAAGGGGTCATTTAGGAAAGCTCTGTATGAAAGCAACAGACCTTTTAATTACTTGGCCACAGTTAAATAATATGGCTTATCAAGAAGCTTATTTAATGTAGTCTGTGAGAAAAACAAGTTGAAACGCATTACTGTAGATATTAATTCTTTTAATCAGGCACATTCTGTCATCGGATTTGTAGCTAGCTAAAGTGGGTATTTTTGAAAGATAGAAAAAAGTCTGTTTATGTCTCCTGATCACACGTAAATGATCATCAATGTGAAGTGTTAGGAAGGGGTAATACAACTGTCTTGAAGAAATAAGCTGAAATACTTTACATATAGTTATCTCTTTCACCTGCTCATAGTTTATATATGAAACCAGCTGATTATTGATCTGTTTTGTTTGGAAAAATGCTTGTTTGTTCATGCAAAACAGGCTGAAACACATTCATGTGGCCAGAATTTATACTTTGTCTGTTTTCCAACAGTCAAATATGAGAGGTGTCTTCCATCAGAAAAATAGTTGTCAGTTTTGGGGGCATTTAAAGGCATTTTGTGTGTGAAGCAACTGTTTATTAATCTGTTTTATTAGTAGAGTCATATCCAATCATAAAGAAGTTGATTTTAGATGTTTTGTAGTCTGTGAAAAGAACAAGCATTCCTCTGCGTGTGTATTGTTGTGGTCAGACTTTCTTTCATTCATTCACAGTCAAATATTGAAGGAGGAGCCAATCAGAAAGTACAGCTGGAAAAGTTGTCTGTGGAAAATGTTGATATGATATTCCTGAGCAGTGGGTATGGGGTAGAGATGAAGGTAGCCACAGTATATTTCATATGATCACAGGCAAACTTCAGAACTATATCTAGTCAAAAGGTAGCTATTTGGGAGAAGTAGGTAGAATTATGGAGGTAGTGTGACAGTGGACCACTGCTGTTACTTAATGAGAGTGAATAGGCTTACTGTACATCAGTACTCTGATTGGAGAACAAGCATTCTCCAGCAGGGTATTAATGTACAAGTAATGCTCACTGAAAAATGAAGCCACTGCTTCACAGCAGCATATCAAGCTGCCGTGGAGCTTGGACTGAAAAAATGTAATGGCTGGCATTATTTTACGCTCGCTAAGCAGCACCTTTGCTGTTTAGTGAGTGTAAGATAAAATAACGTAAGAAAGGTGCGTGTATGTGAAAATGTGTGTATGTATGAGTGTGAGAGAGAGACCAGTTGAGCTACTATTCTACGCTCGCTAAGCAGCACTTCTGCGGTTTAACAAGTGTAAAATAAAAAGTGTGTGTGTGTGTGTGTGTGTGTGTGTGTGCTTGTTTATTTGTGTGTATGTGAGAGACAGAGAGAGAAAAAGTGAAGAATGAGAGTGACTGGGTGGTCCCTGGCAGAATCACATACCATCTGTGTGTACCTCTTGACCATACCTCTCAGCACAAGAAATCTGGATAGAGCTAAAAATAAATAGGGAAACAAAGGGCTGAAAATAGGGACCAATTTTAAATATTGCTCTTATAGACTTAGAGAGTTGCTGAAATAACAGGGTTTTCATTAGCATGCATTTTCTGAAAGATTTGAAGTGTGAAACTCAAATGTAAGTCATTACTTAGTGACTTCACTGCTTATATTATCCCAGTGATTTGCCAGAAAACCACACATTTTATGAGGAACAGACCAAAAATATGAGGCAAAAATCTGGACACTTGAGAAGGTGTGTGAGAGCAAGGGAGCCCGCAGGATTTTTTGCAGGGGGGTGCAAACCCAAGCCCCGCCCATTCAGCCCCACCCCCTCTGTTGCCCCACCCACTCAGCCCCACCCCCGCCCACGCAGCTATTCCAGTGTCCCATTACTTGGCTATTTCTCCCCATTTGTCAGTCACTGTTCAAATCTCTCAGTGTGCATACTGTTTTATGCTTTACTTCTACAATTATTACAGATATCTGGATTTAATTTACAGCTTTTATTTCAAATTTTATAGCACAGACACTGATAGACATTGACTAAACCTAAACAAAGCAATAGTCTTACAATGAAAACAGACTTAGCATTAAAACTTCTCTACCTTTGATAGGCTCCTTGCACACATTTTTAGAGCCATGCAAAAGTTCTTTGATTCACCTTCCTGACTGTTAAATTATACTACATAATAATTGAATTATATCCCTTGTATAATACAGCACCACTTGTTAGATAGTGTGTTTTAAATTTATAGTTCTGAGCATTTTTCCTTTAAGCAATGAAACAAAATGAACCAATAATGACAACCTTCCCAATTCAGAACATTTCAACCATAAAGGGCCACTCAAACTTCTGTCATACAATCCACCAATATCAATCAATATGCAGAATCTCTGCAGAAGTATAAATCATCTGAATAATTCCACATTAAAGAAATCTGAAACCAATGAAGAGGTCGTTGCTAGAAAAAAACTTTATTTCAGTGTTTCATTTACAAATTCAGTGTCTGTTGCCCTTGAAGAATAAATAGCCTGTGCTACATTAAAATAAATGGTAAGTTGGTATATTGCAATAGGGAATGAGTGGCAGGCTGAAAAACAGGTTCATAGTTATCAGGTGTCATCCAAAGGAGGACATACTAAAAACTGCAGTACCATACCCCCTTAAAATACAAATGTACATGCTGTATGAATAGAACCTACAGCCCTTTGCATCAAGATGCAAGTATGCTACCTGCTGTGCTAACACTGCTTTAAAATTCTATTCCACAATAATGATACCATTTGCCAAACAAAACAGTTGCACATTTTAAGCAGACTTAGCATGAGCAGCAGTAACCTTTGCTTCCCTTGAAGCTCACAATTCCTTGAAAATGCACTTGAAAATAAATTTCACCTGCTAGGGCATTTCTCTCTCTCTGAAACACACACACACACTCACACACACACACACACACACACACACACCTCAACTTCTTAGTGCAAGAAATACATAAATAGATTTTTTCAAAGTTACAACAACTGTAAACTCTGTGACCATGATGTGTGTGTGTTTTTGGCAGAAAGGTATAAAGGAACTCATGGTTATGTATATAGTTGAATATCTCTGTACTGCAGTACTCCCTACCATGATGCTGCTTTAATAGTGTGTTTGCATTCAGAAACTTTTACAGTTTTTATACTGAATTTTATAGCTACATTAATTAGAAAATAACCAATTTCCTTTTCAGAGCCTAACTAAACAGTCCACTCCTTACAAGCACTGCTTCCCCTGGAAAACATCTATATATGCATCAGAGAGACCTAGTTCAAGACCGATGACAGCACTCCTTTAATGCAGGATTTCAATACCTGCCACAAGTTCAGGCCTATCACCTGAGATGAAAGGGTGAGGGTGTCTACATATTCTTAAAGAACATTTCATCATCTCCAGACTTGCTAGGTGAGATAATGACGTGGAATTCCTCTGCATCCAACTTAGCATTAACAAGACTCCTTACTGTGTCATACCTAACTATAGATCCCCCCTATGTACCCCATCAGTCCATATCTCCTACCTAACTAATATGGTGTCCCTATGCATTAAGCCAACACCATTAATCTAGGAGACTTTAATCACATTTTCTTCCAAAATTGCCATTTTGAAGAATGATTATTAGGGTGAGCAACATTGAGCTAAAATTGGGGACAATGGAGAGGTTTGGATATTCCTAATTCTACAAAGCGATTTGCACATACCTCTCAACCTCTTAATGCAGGAAATCACAAGGCCAAATATATTGCGGGAAACATACAAACGCTAGTAAAATTCCTCTTGTATAAACGTAAGACAGTTGATAGAACGGGTCTTGCATTAGCATGCATTCTTCTGAAGGCTATGACATCTGAAACTCAATGTCTGTCATTTAGTGACTTCATTGTATGAGGAACAAACCAAAAATAAGAAGTAAATATCTAATCATTCTGCAAAATATGGACAACTGAGAAGTATAGTTCAACCAGGGCTGAGTTTGCTACCCCCCCCCCCCACAAAATCATGGTCGAATGGAGCCTCCCCCCTGCAGCCATTCCAATGTCCCATTCCTTGGTTATTTTGCCCCATTTACCATAAACACTGTAATGTGCATACTGCTTTATTTCTGATGATTTAGATTTCATTTGAAAGTTTTATTTTGCATTTTACAGCACAAACACTAATAGATATCTGTTAAACAAAGCAATGCAGTCTCACAATGAAAATAGACTTAACATTAAAACGTCTCTGCCCTTGAAACTCACATGCATTAAAACAGCATTGAAACCCACATTCAAAGAAAATACATTTTGCCAGTGGCAGATAAATATTAACTCTGGGCTGTCTTCAAAATTGTAGGCCCCTTGAACATGAAACATACACATGCTCTTTGATACATCTTCCTGACTGTATTACATTATATTCCTTGTACAGTATAGTATAGTAGTTAGATGGCATTTTAAGTGCATTGTTTTGAACATTTTTCCAGTAAACAATGAAACAAAATGCATACACCAATGACAAAACTGCCCAATTCAGAACATTTCCATCATAAAAAAGTCTACTCAACCTTCTATAGTCCACCAGTATCAGTAAATATGCACAATCTCTGAACACCTGAACAAAACCAATAATGGGTGAATACAGCCCCCAAACATTCAGTGAATTCAGTTCTCACCACAGCTCTCAATCTCTTAGCAAAAAACACTCGGACAAAGCCAGTAATGGGGGAATATAGCCCCAACCTTATTCAGTGAATTCAGTTCTTACCATAGCTCTCAACCTTAGCACAAAACCTGGATGAAGCCAATAACGGGGGGAATACAGTCCCAAAGATAGGGATAAATTTCAAATATCCATCTTATACACTTAGAAAATTGCTAGAATAAAAAGCTTGTGTTACCATGCACTTTCTGAAGAATATGAAGTCTGATATTCAAATGAGTGACATTTTTTTAACATTTGTTAACCAGAAAAGTCTGACTTGGAACAAAAGCTAATATTTAGCAGAGGCCCAGGAGAAACTCCAAACAGACATGTTTTTGTAAGATGGGAGGAAACAAAAACAGGGAGGGCATACAGATTCCACACAGAAGGTAAGGCACCCCAGCAAAGAATCAAACCAGAGAACATGTAGCTGTCAGGCAACAATGCTACCACTGGCTTTGCAAGTACACAAATACAGAAACCACAGATTTTATGAGGAACAGAACAAGTATGAGGGAAAAACCTGCAACATTACGCACGCACACCTCTCACTCTGAAATCACACACACACACACACACACACACACACACACACACACACACACACACACACACACACACAGGTTCATAGGTTTATACTAGGCTATCTGCCCTAAGGCATTTATAAGCCTAGCCCAAAGTTATGTGGCTTACGCCACCCCTTATGTTAGAAATAATGTGCCCATTAGTTTGTTGTGCCTCTGTCTAGCAGTGACACAGAGATGATTCCCGGGGTAAACCTACGATCTCCCATCCACCGGTCAAGATTTCTGTTGAACAGAGCCAGCTAGGTGCTCTGCCTCACATGGACCGGGATTTTATTCCACAGCATGGGGAGTCTCTGGGTGATAAATCTATCCCTCCAGCACGTCCTATTTATATCCATGCTAAGGTTTAAGTCACTTGCTCTAGTGGTTCTGGTGGATTTGGATTTTTTGAGGTGGAGCATGTCCATTAATTCCGGGTTGGTCATGGCCTTGTATGTCAGGCACAGGTCACCTCTGAGCAGACGGTATGCAACTGAATAGAGTTGGAGTTTTTCAGTCTGGCAGTATATGACAGGTTTTGGAGTCCCTTTATCCTTTTGGTGAGGAACTTTTGGGATCTCTCCAATTGCTGCAGGTGTCGGGTGAGATACATCCCGAATGGGGCATTGTACTCGATCGCTGGTCTGATAAGTGAAGAGTACAGGGGAACAATGACCTCACTTGATCTGGATGTGAATCCCTTCATGATCAGATGGGCAATGTAGAAGGTCTTTTGAACCACTTTAGCAACGTGAGTGTCAAACGAGAGGCCACTGTCAACCTGGGTACCCAGGTCCCTGATAACCTCTTCTGCGCTTAGTGGGTTGCCACCTATATGGTAGCTTGGGGTTACCTTGTTTTTCCTGAAGGGTATGACTATTCTCATCTCCATTTGAACCTATGTGACATTTTCAAAACTTTTGTTTCAATGAAAATACTAAAAGAAAACCTACACAAATCTTAAAAATCCTCATCCCCTTTCAATTTAGAAGAAACATTCAAAACTACTTATAGTTTCAAAAAAAAAAAATTAAGTTAACCCTTCAAATAAAAAGTTACTTCAAAAATGACAGCTACATCAACAGACATTAATCTAACATTAAAGTTACCCATGCTAAAGTGCATGTTACAACCTAGGTTCCCACTTGCACGAATTGTTATGTGTTCTTTTCATCTCTATTCCCCTTCCAGATGTTAAAAAAAAACAAAAAAAACAAACAAAAAAAAAAAAAAAAACAGCTTGCATGCTCTCAGTAAACCATTAATGTTTAGCTCTTAAACTACACTTGCTACCTATCATTAGGTGATGAATCATTATATTAAATACATTACAATACTAAGGCTGCAGGACAGGCAACTACTTGTATAACTTAAGCACTTCTGGTTTCAGACTTCACTTAGTGCTTGCCGTTTATCTTTAAATGTTGTTAATTACACTGCATCTTATAATTCAAATCAGCAGACAGCGATCAAATCTCTCATGGCTATTCACTTAAATCTGCAGACTTCTTGTCTCCAAGTTATTAATAAAAAATAAAACAGCTACCGAGTTTGCAGATGTATGAAAAACCTATTTGGAAATTTCATTAAGAACTTTTGCTCCCTGCAAAGCTATGCTCACAGAAGTGCAAACCTTAACTTCACATTATAACAGGAATTTGCAGGTTCTTACATACATCATACCAGTTTGCAACCAACGGTGGTTAGTCCCACATAAACAGTGTTAAATGGAATGAATAACAAAGCATACTTTCCAACAAAAGGGTATAAATATGTAATGAAAAACTGAGCAAAAGAGCACGTAAAAACTTACAAAACATTAACGTTAATCAATTGCAATGTTACTGTTTAAGCCCACACTAGAGGACCATTAACCTCTGGGACAACAAGCCATTGCTTCAACAAAAAGTTTCTATACTATAATCACCATTTGCACTAAAATCTAACTACTCGACAAACAAAAGTATATAAAACATTAACATTACAACAAAACAGAAATCAAATACACAAACGTAAACAAGCGGCTCTATCAAGATAGTGACATACAGCTTACCAGTTTAAGAAGATAGTGACATACACTCTACTGATTTTTACTCCCCAAATTATTCCGTTCTTCGATCTTAATGAATGCAATTGACAATTTGGTCAGATTTGATACAGTACACAAACACAATATAGGAAATCCAAACTCTCTAGAAGGCCAAAGATAAAAAAACATACACACAACTCCCAAAGAAGTATTTCTAATACTACCTAACACAAATATTACCTAAACTAACTCACACACCTACCTTTCACTTCTACAGTCATCTGCATGAACGTCCTCTCTTGAATTAAAATTTCCAGTAGGCGCGAAAGAAAAGGACATAAACCATCAGCCGCGCACAGACACAGATGACGAAAACAGGTCGCAAACACCTGTTGCGTCTGTGCGACTGGACAGGATGCAAAGGGCGTTCTTAAAGAGGAACGCCCTTTAAAAAAAAAAAACTTTTTTTATTTAAATTAATTTCCCGGCCAGCCGGTTCCAGGGGGGTGCAAGTGCACCCCCTTGTGTGAGAGGTATGGTGTGTGTGTGAGAGGTATGGTGTGTGTGTGAGAGGTATGGTGTGTGTGTGAGAGGTATGGTGTGTGTGAGAGGTATGGTGTGTGTGTGAGAGGTATGGTGTGTGTGTGTGAGAGGTATGGTGTGTGTGTGAGAGGTATGGTGTGTGTGTGAGAGGTATGGTGTGTGTGTGTGAGAGGTATGGTGTGTGTGTGAGAGGTATGGTGTGTGTGTGTGAGAGTGTCAGAGATGACTACTGGCAGTAGCAGTAAAGAGGTTTACAAACCTCTGCATCTTTCAGCTGAAGAAATTTGGATACTGCCTAAAATAAAGGGGGAACAAAGGCTCCAAAATAAAAAAAATAATTATTGCTCTTATAAAATTACAAATCTGCTAAAATAAAGGATTTAAGTTAGCATGAATTTTCTTAAGGAAAAAAGTCTGAACCTGAAATATGTCATTATTTAGTAATTTTGATCTCTAGTGACTGCCAACCAAATGATTTAGGAGTAAGGGACCAAACAATAAAGTGAATAGCCTGGTTATTTTTTAAATGTTATATTTTCAATGTAAAATGTTTCCTCCAGCACCATTAACATATACTAGAGCAAGTATGAAACATTAGACAGATTAACTATTTTACATCAAAAATATATATAAAAAATATATAGTTTTATACACACACACACACACACACATATATATATATATATATATATATATATATATATACACACACACATATATATATATATATATATATATATATATATATATATATATATATATATACATATATAGTAAAACACAACAATTTTACAGAAAGCCCATTCTCTAAGCATAATAATGCCCTCCAGGGTTTATGTTAATGCATAATGATTGCCCTTCCAGGGGTATAGGTGTTAATTACACATTAACACACACCCTATCAGGCATTATTATTTGCTTAAATGATCATCAAACAAGTGTGTCCGTCATTTTAAATATGCACATAGTTAGGTGGTAGAAATCTATGAATGCAAAAAATTATCGGCACTGTTTTTATTTTGTGACGGACTATCAACATCAAATCAAAGTAGGAATACCTGGATACACATTTGCTAGTTACATCCACAAATAAATAAACAACTGCCATTAAACTGGAAATAAAAAAAAAAAATCCTTATTTAAAAAAAATGCTTCCATATTCACACAACCATAGGGAAAGGCAGACATCATTACAAATGGAAAACTAATCCCCATACCACATTTGCAGCAGTATGCTACAACAAAAAGTAATCAGGAAAACCTCCACAAATAAAGCTAAGATTTCTAAACAAGCATATCACAATAGTAACAAAAATGTTACAGTAAATGACACAAAATATGTGGCAGACTGATATCAATACCACACCTCCACAAACAACTGAAAAAACTTTCAGGATACATTGGTTTTGATTAAATGGATCTTAGTAATCCTGTTTTGTTAATACTACATTCAGAAAAGACATATAATACTGAGAATGTTTATGAATATGAAGGAGCTAAAACTGGTGTTTGGTGTAGTTCATGAAAAAATAGCTACGACACATATATTAGTTTTTATGATAGTTGGTTTGTAATTATATTCCACAGAATACCTATTACAAATACCATCAGACTGATTTCACAAAAACATACACTTTCTTTTTTCTTGTGCGGTAAATACTTAATACATAAAATCCAAAGTAAGTACTATAATTTTAACATAAGAAATACAAACAATATTTGTCTGTCCCTAAAAGTGATGTTCTATTGCAGTCGAAATGTTCAGGCAGAAACTAAGAAGTCCGGAAAGAGAAGTCTGAATTTACACTTAGAGAGTCTAAATAAAAAGCAAAAATAAAGTGCAGTTGATAACGGAGTATCCAGATTCGTTGCTAAATTTTACTAGAAAGTGTCAAACTGTCTCAGATGTGCAACTCTTTATAGGTAAGCATTGATAATAGGCATAAATGGCCATAAGAATATGCCAGGCTGCTAAGGTGCATTATGCAAGGGATAGATACATAACTTCTTGGTGAATGCATTACAGGCCCATATCATAGCTGTACTATGCTAACATTATGTCAGAAACAAAATAAAAATAATGCGTACGTATGTATCCAGAATCTGAACTTTTTATCACTTAGAATTCCTTTTACTCAGCACTTTACTTACTGGATGACTGCCTGATTAACCTGATCTCTGGACTTTCTGAAGCTATAAGATAGACTATTTGCACAATCCTTAATACCAGTGGGAAAATGAACTTCAGATGTACATAGGAAGAGAAAATCTTAAAACAACATCTTGGAAGATGGCAATATTAAGGAGTAAGAACTGGAAAATGGCAGTTGTGTAATGTCATAGGTGAATAGTGACATATCAAAAGGTTAACACTGAAAACACTAAAAGGAAAAAAAAACAGGAAAACAGGCTTTGCTCTTTGACACATATTTAATAAAGCTATGAAATATTATTTGATGAAAAGTAAAGGTCAGCAAGGATCACCTAGCAGGAGAGCCACAGATAATTTTTAAGGAATGAGCCTGCTAGATGCAGAATGAGGAAATAAGCCTACAAAATGCACATAACACGACTTGATTTGTAGAGCAGCTACCAGTGTCTCTTTATCATTTGCAGCAATAGGAAGCAGCTAAATGTTTGACTAGACTGCTTCAGAATCTTGTATCTTAGATTATTTCTTACTTTAACTGAAACTGGGTTTGTAAGTAAAAACTTTACAAAAATTGTTTTGCCCAAAGGTAAGGGAAAAGGGGGCCTGTTTAGGTTTAAATGCTATGTTGTGAGTTCTAATGAGGGAATTAAACATTTTGATTTGGAGTTTTTAGGCCAAAACTAGGCAGTATGCATGGTGTAGATGTTTAAAGGCTAGATAGTCTAGTAGAAGGGCATTGTTGCAGTAATTGATAAAACAGTTTGTTCTTTCTGTGCACAAGCAGTGGTGGCTGGTTTAATCTAAAAGAGGTCAACTACCATATTTTATTTGCAGCTGATGGCAGCAGACATGACTGCTTCCTTAGGGATGACATACTCTAGAATGGAATAGGTAGATAGAGGTCAGTGGCCCTTCTTGCCTCTGAGATTAGTACATTAGATCATTCATAACCTAGTAGAGTCATTGGTTCAACAGGTAGCACACGGTTCTTTGGTGCTGGAAGTTCAGAAGGCTGTGTGCTGTATTCCCACCCCAGGTGTATGGATTAATCTCCCATACTGAAACTGCAGTGTAGCAAGGGAGGTGAGTGCTGCACTCCTGAGTGTGCGGTCCTTCAGATGAGATGTTAAACCAAGGCCCCACCTCCCTATATTGGAGGGAGCTTAGGTGTTTGCAAAAGATTCTAAGGCACTTATCAAAAAGAGTAGGGGTTCTTTATTTATATACAACCCCCCCTTATTTACAACATATTTACAAATATATGGCTAAACAAATATATTTACACGTATTTATAATTTCATTTACATTCCTATTAAATTTTCATCCCTATTAGACCCCCACTCCTTTTTTCAAAACCACCATCTGATTTTACTTAATATTCTTGCTGAAATCTATTTACCATTAAACATAATTTCATTCTTTCATTCAGTATAATCCATATGACAGAAAACACTTTTTATCTAGTCTTTTAACATATTCTTTACTTATAATATTCATATTTAGTCACATCCGTGCATATTTTATCCACTTCTTTTATATCTTCCAAAAATCTTCTTTATATAGTTTCTCCTTAACATTTTGTTTTACTCTTTTATATTTCAAAACCAAATCTTCTGCATTTCCTTATTCTTGACAGTGTAAATACGTTCTGGCACTTTCTTTTTATATGGCATATTTGCTTTTACTGGTAATTTATCTGGTACTAGTCACTACAAAAAAACTGACATTCTGTTTTCGGATTACACCATTTGCTTCTTATTTTATAGCTTTAATTTTTTTTTCATCTGTTAGATTTTCCCATTCTTTTACATAGTAATGTTTTATCATTGCATTCTTATACCACATTTTTCTTTTTCTGTATCATCAATTTTTATTTTCCACAAACTATTTTTTTTCTTGGTAACAGTTTATTTATTCATTTATACACTCTTCTGTATTTTACTCTTTTTTGCCATACCCCAAAATTTGTCATACTTAATTTTTTTTTACAATTTTACTACTAATCTCTCATCTTTTTAATTTACCTCCATTAACATTTTGGATGAATTTAATGAAGCAGCATATACAAATAATTAACCCTAAACCTTTTACTGTATTTACATACAAAACACTTCTTTTACTGGGTTTAATATGAAACCCCATATAAATGAGAAAAAAATAACTTCAGTAATTCCTTTTCAAATGCTGTTGGTAACATAAGTCCACTTGCTAATCATGCTATTTTCCCTGCAGTGCTAAATTTATCAAATAAGCCTTTTTTTCTTAATAATAATGTAGATGTTCTCCAGAGAAGACATATTTGTTTAATTTCTTTGATTCTTTCTTTTTCCCGTTATATTCTGTTTACATCTTTATTCCCAAATGTTATATCTAACACAGAAATGTCATTCTTTGTAAAATATATACCCTCTTTCTGTACTGCATCACCTAAACCTTTAATTTTCTCTTCATTTAAAACCTTTATTATCACATCTAGACACATCTGTGCAAATTATTTCTTCTTTTATCTAAATTTTGTTTTTTGCAGTTATTATTATGTTATCTGTTTATGTTAATAAAAGTGAAATTCTTAACCCTTCAAGTGTTTTATACCCCACCTTCATTTCTTAACTTATTTCACATACTGTCATATTCATATCCAATGAAATGAGTACAGAACTCATTGGACACCCCTGTCATAAACCACTTTCATATGTATCTCTTGACTTAACCAACCATTTACAGGTATTTTTACTTTATTATTATTATTATATGCTGGCATACATAGTTTCCTAACTTTTTCACTTTTATCATTTTCCTTCATTATTACTCATAAAATTTCATATCCAATTATATCAAATGCCTTATTATGGTCTTCTATCATGATTTTTGCTTCTTGTTTTCTATTCATAATATCATCAATTTCTCTATCACTAATAATTCCTGACAGCCCTTCCCCTTTAACTATCCTCCATAATGATTTCCATTTTAGTTTCACATCTCGTTTGTATTATTGTCATAAAGATCTCATCATTATTATTCAGTACTCTCAGTCCAAGTTATTTTGTCTTCTGTCTTCCTTCCTTCATATGAATTTAAATATTCCACTGCATCATTTTTTATACATAAAACCATCAAAATCTTTAAAAATTACTTTTTTTTCCAATTCTTTAATTTTTTATACATTTCATCTAGTCTTGCAGCCAAATCTGTTTTTATTTTCCCTAATAGTTTATCTAGCTCATTTAAAGAAATCTACTTTCCTATCTCTTTGTCTTTTTCTGTTAACTTTTTGCTTTCCATGTTTTTTTCACTACCTTCTCTTTTTCTTTAAACATTTTTTGTATACTATTGGTAATATTTTCCTGAGTTCTGTTTCTCCCTTTACATTTTTTGTCTCATTGTACTGCCATCTTCCTTAACTAATCTGTTTAAGTAACTTGATAGTTCTTCTATTTTTTCCTTGTAAAAATATATTTGCTTTCTCTTATTTTTTCCTTTATTTATTTCATGTAATTCTTTTACTATCTCAAAGTACTTTCTATAATTATATTATAAATCTTCCAGTGCATCATTATACGTTCTTTTATATTTTTCTTTTTCTAATTTTCTCATACATTGCCACTGGAAAAATTCAAGATTTAGAACGATTTATATAAAAAGCTCTTAAAGTAATATGATCTTTCCATATTCTTTTGCCTATTTTTTTATGTATTCCATGTTTTCTTTTATCTCTAGCCATATTGCAAGACTATCTGAAAATCCTGATGTCCTAACCAATGGGTTATCCGGCTCCCGGTAGCCCTCAATCGGCCAGAATACCAAAGGTAAGTAAATATTACATCAAGACGTCTGATACGAAAGGAGGCAGCCAACGTCACTTCCTCAGTCTGCCTTGCTGCGGTGCCCGAAGCAGAAGCATTTTTGCACAAGTGCTGGTCGGCAGTTTACCTTTTTGGTTTCTGACTGCAAAGCTGAAGTCAACTACAGCTAAGTACTCTGTTGAGGATCCTCTTTTCTTGCCTTAACGAATGTCAGAAAAAGTCAATAATTGTCTTACCAGTGGAAAGCAGATTCCCCATAGAGATTTTAATTCCAGTTGTATTATTTGTTTAGGCCTTGACCACAATGTTCCTAATTGTGATCTCTGTGCTTCCTTTAATCCGCGTACTATTCGTCATCGGGCTAAGCATTTTGGAGTGTGGCCTAAGTTTGTCGGTATAGCATCCACTGGTCTACAAGCTTTGGATATCCCTAAGAAGTGTAAGGAAAAGGACTGCGACAGGCTTCAGAAGGTCAAGTCTTCAGATGATAAGTTGGTCATCAGTCCTGCGGTAGCCAGTGAGGTGCATTTGCAGCCCCTGCTGTCTGCGTATTTTTAACTGCAGGCCTCGGTTGTGCTATTTCAGAGTCTCTCAGGCCTTGAGCTTCCATTTTGTCATCAGACCTTCCACCTGTTGCCTCTTCAGCTGGATCCGGAGCCGCTAGGCTGGCTCCGATGTCCGAGGCCTCTGTTCTTCGTTCGGACAGCAAGCTCATACCAACAACCTCTGCCACTACTTCGGTGGTTGTCAGTCCTCCCGAGTCCTTCAAACTTGCAGGCAAATCTTCCAGTCGTAATGCTGTGAAGAAACAGGCTCCAGTTTCCTCTTGTTTCTCTCATTCTCATATGGTTAAAATGGCTAATGACTTTTTGACTCTTATTAGGGGTTCACAGCCTCATCCTTCAAAAAGGGGTAGGGATGTCTCTCCTGAGGCTTTTTCTTATTCCGGTTCTGATAAGTCTAGCATTTCTGCTGATGAAGAGGAATTTTATCAGGTTATTTCTCCTTTTGAGGATTCAGATGCAGAGGAATCCATTCCTTCTGCTTCTCCTCCAGAGGATTTCTCTTTTGGTGATACTTTGAATACCCTCAGGGCGCATTTTAAATGGGAAAGTCAGGATTATCCCCAATCTAAGAAAAGGATTAGGGAGTTTTTGAATTTGCCTCAGCATAAGCCTCTAGCTACTCTTCCAGTATTGGAAGTGGTTGATTATGTTTTTCTGGAAAATTCCTCGACTCCAAATTCAGTTTCTCCTGCTCCCAGGAAACCTGACTGGTACTATAGAGTCCCTGATTCTCATTTGTTTCTTTTTAGGAATCCGCTAGCTGACCCAGAGGTTATTTCTCAAGGGCCTAAAGGAGTTAAGGCCACTGTTACCAGGAATTCTGTTCCTTCTGACAGGGAACCTAGATAGGTGGGGTAAAAATCTTTATACCTCTGCCACTCTTGCTATTAGGCCTACTAATTGCCTTTTTCATATGCTAAGTATCAGCAGCACACCTTGGAGGCTATTAAGTCAAAGATTGCAAGTGTGCCTCTTTTGGTAGAGAGTAAGGATACGCAGGATTTGCTGAATTCTGCCAGTCTTGTCAATAAACATTATTTATATTGTGGTTTTGACATTCTGGAAGCCTCCTGCAGGGCTACAGCTACTGGATCTTTTCTCAGAAGGCATGCTTGGCTCAGGGAACAGCCCCTTTCAGAGCCTGTCAAGTCCAAGCTTTTGGATGTACCTTTACGTAAGGACAGTCTTTTTGGCAGCAAAACAGAGGAAGTGCTCAAAAAGCTGGAGGATAAGGTCAAGTCTATGCAAACAGTTAAATACTTTCCTGCAAGTTCAACCTCCTCGTTTCAGCAGGAATTACCCTTCTAAGAGATGGATGTTTCCTGATACCAGCAGACAGAACTGCTCTAGGACTAGATGTTACAAATCTTCCAGGGGGCAGGGGGCTACCCCTCAAAGGTCTAAGCATTGGCATGCTTCCACTTCCAAGGCGAGCAGTTCAAAGCCTACATCTCAATCCAAACATTCTCAATGACTCTGTTCAACTTCTATCTGTTCCTGCTTGGCCAGAAAATCCTTTAGGAGGAAGGTTGGCCATATTTGCAAATGTTTGGGCCACCATCACAGACGACAAATGGGTACTCAGAACTGTATCCCTAGGTCACAAGTTTCCTTTCCACACCTTTCCAATACCCAAAGGATTCCCGTATGCTCCTCCAAACCAAAAGGGAGAAGTAGAAAAGCAAATTTTGTCTCTTTTACA
Organism: Protopterus annectens; assembly: GCF_019279795.1. Taxonomy (NCBI): domain Eukaryota; kingdom Metazoa; phylum Chordata; order Ceratodontiformes; family Protopteridae; genus Protopterus; species Protopterus annectens. The sequence continues at coordinate 299,069,661 of NC_056743.1, forward strand.
TATGGGGGCAATAGAATCAATTCCTGCTCAGCAGGTAGGCCAGGGCTTCTATTCCAGACTTTTCATAGTTCCAAAATAAGAAGGCACCTGGCATCCTATCCTAGATCTATCCATTCTAAATTCTTTCTTGGTAATTCCAAAGTTCAAAATGCTCACTCTGCATCAGTTGCTACCAATGTTAGACAAGGACTCCTGGCTAATGACTTTGGATCTCAAAAGAAGCTTATCTGCACATCCTCATCAGGGAAAGTTGCAGGCAATACCTTCATTTCAGAGTGGGCAAGCAACATTATCATTTCTCTGCACTGCCCTTTGGCTTATCTACTGCTCCCAGAGGTTTTCTTTTTGCAGGCAGAAGAAAATTCAGATTTATCCATACTTGGATGACTGTCTAATTCAAGCAAATTCTCAAGAACAGCTGTTAAAGGATCTGGAATTTGTAAAGACTCTTCTCTTGTCAATGGGCTACACTCTCAATGTGGAAAAATCAAAAATTGTGCCATCCAGGGAGATAACATTCCTGGGAGTGAGTCTAAACACAGCCACCCAGATGATATATCTCACCCAGGAGAAGCAAGCAACTCTTTCACTTTACTTCAAGGATTTGGCAAGCCTGTCCCCAGCTCTCTGCAAGGAAATACCTGCAAGCTCTGGGATACATGGCCTCTTGCATTCTCATGATTCCATATGCAAGACTGCATATGAGGAAATTGCAGTGGCACCTCAAGAACCTTTGATGCCAACACACACAGGACCTGGATATGATAATTCATCTGCTTTCATGCCTGCAGACAGAGTTTCTATGGTGGGCAACAGCCTGTCTACAAAACAAGGGCATGCCTTTTTGCCCACCTCCTGCCATTCAAGTTCTTACCAAGGATGCATCGGACTATGCCTGGGGAGCTCACCTGGATGGCAAATGCATACAGGGACGTTGGAACGCCCAGCAGATGCACCTGCACATAAACCTAAAGGAGTTGATGGCAGTTCAGCAAGCCTTACTAGCTTTCAAGCATCTTCTTTCTCCAGGAACTCTGCTTGTCAGGACAGACAACACCACAGGCATGTGGTATATCAGCAAACAGGGAGGGACTCATTCTTACCCCCTGTGCAGACAAAGCATGATTCTCTGGTCCATGGCAGCATCCCTGGGCCTGCGTCTCCTAACTCAGTTTCTTCCAGGGAGACTCAGTGTTTTGGCAGACCAGTTGAGCAACAGACCCTGGATCCTCACCAGTGGCAACTGAACAGAGCAGTCTTTTACAGCATCATCCAGTGTTGGGGCACTCCTCAGGTGGATCTTTTCTCCTCTCTAGACAGCCACCTTCTACCACTTTTTTGCACCAGACAGCATCACAGCAAGGCTTGGAGAGTCTATGCTTTGCCCTTCCCTTGGACGCTTCTGTCAGTTTATGCCTTCCCTCCTCTTGTTCCCAGAGTATTATTGAAGATAAGGGACGAAAGACCAAGGACTCTTCCCATAGCTCCAGACTGGCCCAGATAGCACTGGTATCCAGTGCTTCGCAGTCTCTCCCAATTTCCTCCTTGGCATCTTCCTTTGAAACCAGATCTTTTGGTTCAGGAGGGGGGAAACATTGTACATCCTCATCTTCAGTCTCTCCATTTGACAACATGGCTCATGTTATGAATCAGTCCATTTCTCCTTCCCTTTCCCAGTAGGTGGTTAATGTACTTCAGAAGGCCTAGCTCTAGGAAGTCCTATGCTGGCAAATGGGAAAGATTCTCTCATTGGATGCAGGCTAGAGGAGAATCTTCTTCTCAGCCTACTCTACTTCTGATCCTGTAATACTTGGCTGATTTCCTTCAGGATGGTCTTTCATTTTCTTCTAACAAGATCCATGCTTCAGCCATTTCTGCTCATTGTTCTTTTGAACAACCCATTTTATCTCATCCCTTGATGAAAATGTTTCTCAGAGGTGCTTGCAATTTAAAACCTCCCAGAAGGGCACCAACTCCAACCTGGGATCTTAATTTTGTTCTAGAGAAACTCACTCTTCCTCCTTTTGAGCCAGCTGCCACTGCAGATTTAAAGTTTCTCTCTTAGAAGACTGCATTCTTTTTGGCTATAACTTCAGCAAGAAGGGTTTTGGAGCTGCAAGCTTTGATGGCTGTGCCTTTTTTTATTTTCCATGCAGGTCGTGTCTCTCTGAGAACCAATCCCTCTTTTATGCCTAAGGTGGTTTCTAGCCTGACTCTTAATCAGTCCATACACCTTCCTACTTTCTTTCCTAATCCTCAAAATAGAGGTGAAAGGATCCTACATTCTCTTGATGTGCACAGACAGCTCAGGTTTTACCTGGACAGGACTAAAGACCTTCGGAAATCAGCACAATTATTGGTCAGTTTTGCCCCTGGAGCTCAGGGCAAAGCTATCTCTAAGCAAACCATTTCTAAGTGGATTGTGCATTGTATTACTTTGTTATTCCTTTCATGGCAAGGCTCTTCCTCAAGGGGTTAGGAACCACTCCACAAGAGCAGCTTCCACTTCTGCGGCCTTTTTAAGGGGTGTCCCTACTAAAGACATTTTAGAGGCTGCCACATGGTCTTCTGTTCACACTTTCATAAAGCATTATAATTTACCTTTGTTTTCTAGAGCCAGGGCAGGGTTTGCCACTGCTATTCTGCAGGGCATTTTCTCCAATCCTTGATTCTGTTGGTGCCTCCTCCCTTTTCTCTGGGCTTTGGTAATCAACCCATTGGTTAGGACTGCAACAGTGAAACACGAAGATATTACAGTTGTGTACACTTACCATAAATGTAGATGTTCGAGTGTATTCACTGTTGCAGTCCTGCTTTCCCTCCCTCCTTTCCCCTTTTTGGTCCTTTCCTGTTCTCCTTTCCTAAGGTACAGGCTGAAACTGGTTTTCTTTGCCAAAGTTTCTTTTGGCTTAAGCCTTGTTTTCTGGGGACTGAGGAAGTGACGTCAGCTGCCTTCTTTTGTATCTGACGTCCTGACGTCCTTTACAACCGATGACAGCCAATGTTATATTTACTTACCTTTGGTATTATGGCCGATCGAGGGCTGCCGGGAGCCAGATAACCCATTGGTTAGGACTGCAACAGTGAATACACTCAAACATCTACATTTATGGTAAGTGTACACAACTGTACTTTTGAACTACCTCCCTTTCTCCTGTAACTAAACCTCCTTATATTATAAAATAATCAATTTCATCTCTATACATACCCCTTTTGTAAGTCCATACTTTTGTCCCAAAATTTTAACTTACCACATCTTATTTATTTTTTTTTATTTTATTTTACATTTGTTGACCAGGCTAGTCTAACTAGATGTATGTCCATTTTCAGTAGAGGCCCGAGGAGAAAAGCTCCGATATATGCAATCATACAATAAATGCAATAGTATCATAATATACAATATATGCAATAGCATGAAGTGACATTAAAATTAATTTAGATCAGACATAAAAAAGTGTACAGAGTCGGCAAGAGAAAAAAAAACTTAAGATAACATATATTATACAAATAAAAAATAAGCAAGATTAGTTATTTTACATCAGAGGCCTGGGTACACGTATACATACTTATGCTTACAGCAAAGTAGAAGGTGAGTACTTCTAGAGCAAGTCACTCATTTAATAGAGCAGAGAGGAAGTCTCCTTTAATACTTAGGTAGTAGTTGGCATTTTTAGTTTAACCAAATAGACATCATAGGACAGAATAGAGGGGATGAGTGAAGGGAGTGGGAGATAGCGAATGAGATGTTAGTCAGGGTAAGCGCAAGGGCATAGCCAGTGTGTTATGAGGTATTCCTTGAGATATTTTTTAAAGAGCAATGTAGGAGAAAGAGAAGAGAGTTCATTAGGAAGTTGGTTCCAGGTTTTTCTCACTGTGTTAGAGAATATTGAGTCTCCAGCCTTGTTCTTACATTTAGCAGTGGAAACTAGTAGCTTATTAGCTGAGCGTAGTGTTTCCAGATTCTTGTATGGAGTAATCATACTAGAGAGGATTTGGGGTATTCATAGGGTGGTAGAGAATCGTTTGGATGATAGTAAGTTGTTGATAATGAAGTTGGTTCTGCAGTTCTAGCCATCCCAGCTGTTTAAGGTTGTGACAGTGATGGGTTCTAAAAGGGGCGCCTGTAGCGAATCTGGCTTTGTTGTTATAGCTGGTTGCCAGTTTGCTCAGGTTCTTTTTAGATAGGTTGGTATAAATGGCAGAGGCATAAAACAGGGTAGAGATAAGGTGGGTTTGGGCAATGGTAGTTCTGGCCAATGGTTTGAGGATAGTATTAATTCTATAAAGGGAGCCTAGTTTTCTGTTGACTGACTTTATAGTAGTATTAATATGATCATCATAGTTAAGGTAGTGGTTTATTGTGATACCTAAGAGTCGAGTTGTAGTGTCTGGGGATATAGTAGTTATATTGTTAGAGGTTACTGTGAAGTGACATTGTGGAGACTTTTGGGTAGGAATAAAAAGCAACAATTTCATTTTTTTGGGGTTCAGGAGGAGGAAATGTTGTATAAACCAATTTTCAACATTATTAAATATGGAGCTGCCAAAATGAAGGAAACACGCTGCAGTGAATAAGCCAAATAAACTAAAATCAAATGGTTAGATTTTATTCAAAAGTTTTCCAAACTGTAAGCGCTTTCACAGTAACATAGTATTGCTTCATCAGACCAAAGGTAACAGCAGATGAATGTACTTAAATAACAATTCAAATATTAAACAGCCATTCAGAAATGTGCAAACCAAACATCAATTACAATTTAAAGACAAAGCCATTCTAATTCATGGCTCGAAGCCTGAATGCACATGTTCATTTAAGCTAAACCATACGGCATCAAGCTTCGATTAAATACCCATGCAACATATTAGATATATGTATGCTTTTTGACCCAATTCTAAAATAAATAGATATTTGATAAAAGGAGTTATTGTTACATAAGCATATGTCCATATATTTAAATAAATATGTATCAACACATTCATAAAACATAAACCTAAATATATATGGGTGCATGTATAATATATACATAACATAGAATATTAAAATATTTCAACAATATAATAGCTAATGATGTAAACCTTTTTTGCATTTATTAACCCTTCTGGATTTCAAAACAGGTTTAAGGAGGACACTGTCATTTAGACCATGCCCCCTATGAGAACCTAATCTTAGAATCCATTGTAATTCTAGAGTTTCAGTTCTGTTTACAATATCACCCATTCTAATGTTCTCTTCTACCACTTGTAGTGCCTGGAATAAGAACATATGCTGTGGTCCTTCCTTTAAAGTGTGCTTAGCTAAAGCACTATATTCCAGACATTTAGTGGTGCAATAAATGGGGTCTCTAATGCACTCTCTGAGATGTCTATTTGTTTTCCCTATATAAAATTTAAAACAGCATACACAATGTGCACAATATATTACATTTTTAGTATCACGGTTAGCTTGAGTTCTCAATTCACATAACTTTCTCATCTCTGGGTGTCTGAAAAACCTAGACTCATCAATGTATTGACAATGGGTGCATTTCCTACACTTTTGTGTCCCCTGCAAAGTATTCGGATAAGAACGAATTATATTATCATTTGGATTGCATAAAAACTTTTTCAAATTCTTCTTATTCTTGTATATGAAAGTTGGCTGACGTCCCACAATAGCTGTAGTATCAGGGTCTGTGAGTAATATAGACCAATTTCGCTTAATAATATGTTGAATGTTAGAAATATTTTGAGTATACGTAAGGACTAAAGGTACATGGTCTAATACATATTATTCCATAGTTCTATGTCTGGGCCAATTACTATAGTAAGGGTAAGCTCGGTCCAGACTCTCATTGGTCACCTCTCTACAAACCTGAGTAACCTCATCTTTACCATAGCCTCTACTCTCAAATTCACCTGCCAGTTGGGTCAAACTCGATGTAAAAATCACGTTCATCACAAGATAAGTGGGATATCCTAAAGGCTTGACCTTTCATTACCCTTTGAAAGGTAAATTTCAGATGCATGCTATATCGATGCAAGTATGTTGGACAATAGCATGCCTTCCTATATAGTTTAGTAGACATTAAATTGCCCATTTTTATCACTAGAACATCTAAAAATTCCATAGATTTGTAGAATGTTTCATGGTGAATTTCAAAAAGTTACTGGTGGTATTCAAATAATTATAAAATTCTATTAAAGCATTTTCATCTCCCTCCCAAATGAGAAAGAGGTAATCGACAAATCATCGATAAAATCCAATATATGGATTCTGCTTATTAAAGATAAACTGATATTCCCATTCGGCCATGACAATATTGGCATATGTATTTGCACAGCTGGTGCCCATGGCGACACCAGCTGTTTGCCAATAACATACTTTCTGGAATATAAATATATTATACTCTTACACAATCTCTAACAACATACACAAAAAGTCTATACGTGTGGGGGTTAACTTCCCCAATCTCAACATAAATCTCCGTACCATATCTACACCTTCATTGTTGGGAATGCAAGTAAACAAAGAGGTTGCATCTAGTGTAACCAGCAATTTTGCTTTAGAACAGTCAATGACATTCATTGTAAAGGTCTCTTAAAAAATGTTCTGTATCTCTCAGAACTGCAGGGCATTCATCAAGGGTATCCCTAAGTTCCCAATCTAGGTATACTGAAATTTTCTCAGTCAGCCATCCAGCCCCTGCATCAATGGGGCGTAAAGATGGTTTATATGCATCTTTATGGATCTTAGGCAGCCTTTTTATTTGAGGTATTAAAGGTTCTGCTACTATAAAAAAATTCATAAAGTTGTTTATCAAGTAATCCTAAAGATAGACATTCCATTAAATCATTGACAATCCTATCTCGCAAAATTCCAGCAATATTAATGTCAACTTTCTTAAAAGTAGTAGTATCAGATAACATCTCAAGCATGGTTTTACAATAATAGTCAGAGTCCGAAAACACAATAGGCCCACCCTTATTTGATGGTTGGATTACAATATCGCAATTATTTTGCAGATTATCAATAGCATGGCGTTCAGATGATGTTAGATTCATTTTATTATTAATATCAAATTGATTCACTGCATTATATATATCATTTTCACATGCTTTTATGAATATCTCAACATTATGTGGAAGCTGAGGGACAAATAAACTAGGTTTCCTATAACTGGAAACGTAAGAATGTTCTTGTTTATTATACAGTGACTTCAATGCTGCATTTCTACATAATAAACTAAGTTCTATTAAAAGTTCACTGACATCAGCCGTGGCTGTTGGAATAAACCCTAGGCCTCAATTCAACAGTGAGCTTTTAGCATCATTGAGTACACACCTGGAAATATTCTAGATTAATTGTCTTGATACCCCCACATCTTTTTCAGTGTTTGGGGGTTCGCAGGAGCTGGAGGTTCCTTGCATTTGTTGTTCCCGCATATTATGTCCTGTCCTTCTGACCTCTTACGCTGATTCTTGAAAGGTAGCAGTAGGTTTGGAAAAACCTGCTGGTTTTGTTGGTTCAAAATCTTACGTCGGACAACTACTCCACCAGTAGCATTGGAGTTGCTGTTAAATATTTCAGAGCTTTGTTCAGATGCCTCTCCCAAAGAGGGGGTAGAGTAAACTGAAGATCCCTGCTCTGGTGTATGTACAATAGCTGAAGATGATGTAGACACTGTAGCACTATTCGAGCCTTCAGTCTCCATCGATCTTACAGTATCAGCATTAGTGCATACTCTGGATTGGAGCACTAACGCAGACTGCTGGTTAATGTGCGATACACTAGTAACATTCTGAGTAGTAGTATGTTGTGAAATTCCATCTTTCGATCGTGGCCAAGTAAAGACATGTTGGTTAGAAAAGTCTTGTAAATCTCTTGCAATCTTGCATTTCTTTTGAGTGAGCAGTCTTTGTTCATAGACGTCAATCTTAACTATTAAATCATTAACATAAAGTTTAGTATTCTCTTCCCCGGCTATTTCTGCCATTTCTCGTTGTTGATTAGAGATCTGTTTTGTTAGGTCCATCTCATGTGGGTAAAAGAAATCAAGTAATAGTTGTAAATAGGCTTTACTTGTATCCAAGTTGATCTGCTGCCTTTTCGCCAGCAGTACAGGATACGTGGTACCATGTGAGGGCATATTTAGCACTCAAAGCTCTCTAGGTACAATGTTTAAGCCTATACATGCTTCTAGATGACATCTTTGACACTGCAAGTGTTTATGCTTGTAAATGTTATTCTCTATACTACGTTTCAAGTTGTGTATGGAAATGTCATTGTTGCTATGTGAAGTCGGTACCTGCTGGAAGGTTGCTATGTCTTCCGTTAATAAGGGATTCAGTGCTTCTTTCAAAAAATTCAAGAGACGATTATTACTTGTTGTATTCTCCACTAAACTCCTTGTGGTCATTCCATCCTTCACGAGGTTTCCTTCTGCCATATCGCTATACAATCCAAGACACCCAAAAAGCGAACGTTGACTCACAAAATATACAAAGCTGCCCAAATGAAGGAAACACGCTCCAATGAATAAGCCAAGTAAAGTAAAATCAAATGGCTAGATTTTATACCAAAGTTTTCTAAACTGTAATCACTTTCACAACAACATAGTATTGCTTCATCAGACCAAAGATAACAGCAGATGAATGTCGTTAAATAACAATTCAAAAATTAAATAGCATTTTGTGAGATAGAATTGTCAATTATTTAATGGAATGTCTATCTTTAGGATTACTTGATAAACAACTTTTTGAATTTTTTGTGGTAGCAGAACCTTTAATACCTCAAATAAAAGGGCTGCCTAAGATCCTTAAGGATGCATATAAACCACCTTTACGCCCCATTGTTGCAGGGGCTGGATGGCCAACTGAGCCAATTTCAGTATACCTAGATGGGGAGCTTAGGGATACCCTTGATGAATGCCCTGCAGTTCTGAGAGATACAGAACATTTTTTAAGAGACCTTTACAATGAATATCATGACTGTACTAAAGCAAAATTGTTGGTTACACTAGATGTAACCTCTTTGTTTACTTGCATTCCCAACAATGAAGGTGTAGATATGGTACGGAGATTTATGTTGAGATTGGGGAAGTTAACCTCCACACATATAGACTTCTTGTGTATGTTGTTAGAGATTGTGTTAGAGTATAATATATTTATATTTCAGAAAGTATGTTATTGGCAAACAGCTGGTGTCGCCATGGGCACCAGCTGTGCAAATACATATGCCAATATTGTCATGGCCAAATGGGAATATTGGTTTATCTTTAATAAGCAGAATCCATATATTGGATTTTATCGACAATTTGTCGATGACCTCTTTCTCATTTGGGAGGGAGATGAAGATGCTTTAATAGAATTTTATAATTATTTGAATACCACCAGTAAATTTTTGAAATTCACCATGAAACATTCTACAAATTCTATGGAATGTTTAGATGTTCTAGTGATAAAAACGGGCAATTTAATGTCTACTAAACTTTATAGGAAGGCATGCTATTGTCCAGCATACTTGCATCGACATAGCATGCATCTGAAATTTACCTTTCAAAGGGTAATGAAAGGTCAAGCCTTTAGGATATCCCGGTTATCTTGCGATGAATGTGATTTTACATCGAGTTTGACCCAACTGACAGGTGAATTTGAGAGTTGAGGCTATGGTAAAGATGAGGTTACTCAGGTTTGTAGAGAGGTGACCAATGAGAGGCTGGACCGAGCTTACCCTTACTGTAGTAATCGGCCCAGACATAGAACTATGGAATCATCTGTATTAGACCATGTACCTTTAGTCCTTACGTATACTCGAAATATTTCTAACATTCAACATATTATTAAGTTAAATTGGTCTATATTACTCACAAACCCTGATACTACAGCTATTGTGGGGCGTCAGCCAACTTTCATATACAAGAATAAGAAGAATTTGAAACCGCTTTTATGCAATGGAAATGATAATATAATTCATTCTTATCCGAATACTTTGGAGGGGACACGAAAGTGTAGGAAATGAGCCCATTGTCAATACATTGATGAGTCAAGGTTTTTCAGACATCCAGAGATAAGAAAGTTATGTGAATTGAGAACTCAAGCTAACTGTGATACTAAAAATGTAATATATTGTGCACATTGTGTATGCTGTTTTAAATTTTATATGGGGAAAACAAATAGACATCTCAGGGAGTGCATTAGAGACCACATTTATTGCACCACTAGAGGTCTGGAATACAGTGCTTTAGCTAAGCAGACTTTAAAGGAAGGACCACAATATACGTTCTTATTCCAGGCACTACAAGTGGTAGAAGACAACATTAGAATGGGCGATATTGTAAACAGAACTGAAACTCTAGAATTACAGTGGATTCTAAAATTAGGTTCTCATAGGGGACATGGTCTAAGTAACAGTGTCCCCCTTAAACCTGTTTTGAAATCCAGAAGGGTTAATAAATGCAAAAAAGGTTTACATCATTAGCTATTATATTTTGGAAATATTCTAATATTTAATATTCTATGTTATGTATATATTATACTCCTTCCATCTGCCTTTGATGTCCTGTGGGTTGGTAAGCAGGTTGTTGCTGGAATCCCTTATGAAGGGTGTCTGACCATCTTCTTTATCTTTCTGTCTTTGCCTTGCAACCTGGTATAGTTTCTTTATGCCCCTTACTGAGTCACTTTCCAAAAGCTGATAGAGCGCCTCTGATGCCCTATTCTTTGCTATTGCAACTTCTTTCTTAGTTTCTTTGTTAGCCAACCAGTAGTCCTTCCTAGCTTGGACAGTCTTTTCAATCTCCCACTTCTTCCTGCACTCCTTCTTTCTTTTGATTACTTCCTGCACTTCTGCATTCCACCACCAGCTTTCCTTATGTACCTTATTTCCATATCTGGCTCGGCCACATATCTTTTCTGTAGTCCTAACACATTCTGTTTTTAGGCGCTGCCACTCTTCTTCAACTCCACCTATTTCCTCCTCTTCTTGGGGTGCTAGAGCCCTGAGTAATTCCTTGAACTGCTGTACTTTCTCTCCAGTCAACTTCCAGGTCTTCAGCCTGGTCTCTGTTGACCTTAGAACCTTCTCTGACTACTGCTTGCAGCTGATTGTGGCAACTACTGGTTTATGTTGTGAACCGACTGTTTCACTGGGGATGACTTTGCAATCATGGATTCTACCCCAGTGCCTTTTCCTTACTAGGAGGAAGTCTACCTGAGTTGCATGTTGGCTACTATTGTATGTGATCTTGTGACGGTCTCTCTTTCTGAACCATGTGTTGGCTAATATCAAACCATTTGCCAGACAGAAGTCTAGAATGGCTTCTCCATCTTTATTCCTATTGCTCCACCCATGTGGACCCAGGCAGTCCTCATATCATGTTCTGTCTGTCCCGATATGTGCATTTAAGTCACCCATTATCAACACCAATTCATGTTGTCCTGCTTTATCTAGTAGGTTCTGCAACTGCTGTCTGAATGCACTCTTTTCCTCACTATCACAACCCTGCTGTGGGGCATAGGCTGAGGTTATGAATGGTGCCCTGTCATTACACTGGAGTCTGACTGCCATGAGTCTGTCATTAATTCTGATGATATCCCTCACTGACTTCTGAAGCCACTGTCTCACCACAATTCCTACACCATTTCTAGCCTGTCCACCACCTGAGTAGTAGATTCTGGATCCCAAGCCAAGTAGCTTTGTTGCACTGCCCTTCCATCTCCATCCTTGGATACATAGGATGTCCAGCCTCCTCCGTATCATCATGTCAGCCACTTCTAAGCTGCGTCCTGTCAGTGAACCTACATTAAGCGTAGCAATTCTCAGTTCATGTTTGGCAGGTTGGTTGGTTTTATGTCCAGCTTTCACTCAACAGAGCTATCCCAGGTAACCCAGGCTGGGCAACTAGACACTGGCTGCTGGGCTTTTATGGCGAGCACACACTGGCCAATAGGGGCACATATATCCCTCCCACCATTAGCATGGGTCTCTGGCATGGGTCCGAGAGTAGGCCAGGTCCTCAACCCACTTACACCGGTAACTACCCATGCCCATTTTTTGGCGACAGTCAACATGACCGAATCACCTAGAGCCATATTTTACACCGTCGAGTGGCTAGCCCTGCCACGGCGTGCAGTTTGTGATCCGTGTTCTCCTATCTTGAGGATACTGCGCACCACAATAGATGCCCAAAGCGGTTGGTCTTTTTACAACTCTTCCCCCAATTGGGACCCATGTAGAGTCTGTGCTGCTGCCCACAGCTCCATTCATTGGTGAGTTTGAGATGGAAACACTCAGCATGTTTTTCGGACATGGGAGAAACCCTACGGAGACACAGAGAGAACATGCAAACTCCAAACAGGCATTAGTCGGAGGTCAGGATCGAACCTTGTACCTTGTGCATCGGAGGCGAAGACCTTAACCACTAAGCCATCTGGTCTCTCACTGGAGTATTTCCAGCAGCTTCTGAATGAAGAAAACCCCACAGAAGCAGTACTGCCCCAGAAACAGCCTACAATGAGAGTAGAAGATGAGCCCAGCTTAGAAGAAGTAAGAGCAGCACTAAGGAAAATGAAGTCAGGGAAAGCAGCAGGCTCAGATGAAGTCACAGCAGATATGATAAAGATGCTGGGTGAGCTAGGGGAGAAATGGCTCCTGAGGGTACTAATTGCAGTGTGGAGAGAAAGGCGTATTCCAGATGACTGGAGAATAAGCATACTCGTGCCAGTGTACAAGAACAAAGGGGACATCCACAACTGTGGACAGTACAGAGGCATCAAACTCCTACCACATTGCATGAAAGTTCTGGAGAGGGTGATTGATAAACGGATACACAGAATAGTAGAATGTAAGATGAGAGATGAACAGTTCAGATTCAGATCAGGATGCAGCACAATTGACCCAATATTTGCATTGAGACAGATACTTGAGAAGAAACTAGAGAAGAGGAGAGAGTCATACTGGGCTTTCCTAGACTTGGAATAAGCATATGACAAGGTCCCAAGAAAGCTGATCTGGGCAGTACTGCGGTGGTTTGAAGTCCCAGAAACATTGGTAGAATTAGTACAGGCTATGTACAAGGACCCAGTGACTCAAGTACGAACAGTGTTTGGCCTCACTGAGGAGTTCCCAGTGGGAGTGGGTGTACACCAGGGTTCAGCTCTGCTGTTATAATTTCACAGAACTTTCTAGGCACTGAATGCAAAGAAAGGTTCTCTGCATAATTAGCAGGTCTTGCAAGCTCAAAAAAATAACAGATGTAAAAAACAGCCTGTGTAATTAGGGGTGCAACCTTACTTTATGTAACCAATTCCTAAGTCACAGCAGTTAAGGAAAGGGGTTATAAATCACCTTCAACAATTAAAACAAACGCGTTTTAGTCATTGCTTTGACTTGATTGGGAAAATGTCCGTAAGATATGTCTATAAATGCCACATTGAAGCAGACTTTTCATATCTAGGAATTTTATGTTATTGTCATGATCATGTTAGAAAAATAATAACCAAGGCTTGCAAGATCATGGAAGGGACAGCATATGTTCTCTGTTAATTGTGGAAGTGCAGACCTGCAGAATATATTAACAAATGTAAGTTGCAAGAAGATGAATAACTGTGGCAGGGGCCAACAGATAGCACAAGAGTGGACTTTACTTTGAAAGGTTTTTTATTAATAATTTTTAGACACATCACTTCTATGACTTTTTCTTGACAGGGATATATGGTTTCAAACTAGAGATGAATTATCAGGAAAGTGGATAAGCTACTTTTTCTGTATTATTGTTTGAAACTTGGTTTATTAATCTATTGGGGGAATTATTCATTTGAAAACTTGGGAACCATAATTAGGTGCCATGACACAGGCTGTTTCTCGTAAATGTAAATCTCCCCAGTAACATTACTAATCTATGGCATTTGCTTATTTGTTCTTACTTTTTACTCTTTCGCTCCATATTGGTGATTTCCAAAAAGTAACAGTTGTCCTGTTTGTTAAAATGACCTTTTAGGATCTCTGTTTTCAGTTTCAAACTCGGTAAGGAAGAATTTGAAGAATGCATTGCAGTTCTGCTCCCAGCCATTATGCTAATTCAGTGAGTCTTCAGGGGGTGTACACACAGATTTTGTTTATTTATATATTTATTTACTAACTGGGTATCTTCACTGGTCCAGAGATGCTTTTCAGGAATAACCTGGGCTAAAAAGGCAGTACATTAATTCACAGAATAGCAGAGATGGTTAGTTAGAATTCATAGGTGTGTACTAGGCTAATGGCCCCAGGACCTTTACAAGCCTAGCCCATCGGATTACCCTGGCATCATGCCATCTGACCTTAGTTCCCAGTGCCTCTGTCGAGTAAAGCCACTGGAGTGATCCCTGGGGTGAATTTTCTATTTCCCATCCACTCATCAAGATTTCTTTTGAAGAGGGTCAATGAGGTGCTCTGCTTGACATGTATGAGAAGTCTGTTCCATAGCATGGGCAGTCTCTGGGTTATGAACCTGTCCCTTCAGCATGTTCTGTTGATTCTGCTAATGAAGTTGTGGTCTCGAGTGTTTGGTGTGGAGGAATTGGGATTTCTTTAGATGTAGCATTTCTAACAGAGCTGGGTCACACATGGCTTTGTAAGTCAAGCAGAAATTGCCTTTAAGTAGGTGATATGAGACAGAGAATAGTTGTTTTTTTTTTAGTCTGTCCATATAGCACAAATGTTTAAGGCCTAGGATCCTCTTTGTGAGGTACTTTTGCGGCCTCTCCAGTTGTCGCCGGTGTTTATTGAGGTACATGCCAAATGAGGCATTGTACTCAATGACTGGTCTAATGAGGGACAAGTAGAGGGAGACAATGGCCTCTTTCTTCCTGTATACAAACCCCTTAGTAATGAGATGTGCCACATAGAAGGACTTTCTGACCACAGTGGCAATGTGGTGGTAAAAAGAGAGACTTCTGTCAAGCTGTGTTCCCAGATCTCTTATAATACCTTCTGTGTTCAGTGGACAGCCATCAATGTGGTAATTCATGGGAACCAGGTTTTTCCCAAATAGGATGATGACATTTTTTGGCATTGAATTTAAGGCTATGGTTCTGACACCAGTCGTTGGTCTCATTGAGCCCTTTCTGTAGGATGTCATCATAACTCTGGGAGTTAATAATAGCTCCCAACTTGCAATTGTCTGTGAACTTTGTCAGCCAGCGTCCCTTTGTTGTTGGCCTGGACTTCAGAGAAGTAGATACCAAACTGGAGAGGACCCAGGACCAAACCCTGTGGGACTCCACGCATGACTGGTCGGCAGTCTGACTTGGAGTCAGTTACTTTCACACTGTGAGGTCTACCTGTGAGCCAGTTTGCAACCCACCTAGTGATATAGGGGTTGATGCCTAAGTTAGTGAGTTTTTCTTTGATTCCTGAGTGGGGAATGGTATCAAAGACCTTGGCCAGATCAAGGTATTCTGTATGAACCACCTTAACGTCATCCACAGCTCTGGTGACTAACTCAAAGAAGTTGACCAAGTTGAGCAGGCAATGATATACCCTTCACAAAACCAAACTGTGTGGGATCCAGAGTTTGGAGAGTCCCTATATCCTTGTTTATTAGGTCCATGATGATGTGTTCCATAGCTTTTCATATCAGACTCGTCAGGCTAATGGGGCGATAGTTCCCAGGGTCTGTAGTCGCTCCTCCTTTGTGGAGAGGGATGACTGTAGCAGTGTGCCATTTGGTACGGACAAAGCCTGAGGTGAGGCTGTGATTGAACAGGGCACACAGGTGAGGTGCCAGTTCACTCAGTAGTTCATGTAGAACACAGCCAAGGATATTGTCAGGTCCCATAGAAGCTGTATTCTTGGCCTTGGACAGTGCTGTTTTAACCTGTGTAGCAGTAATACGGGGTGCCTGACAATCTAATGGTATTGTGACTGGTCACATTTTGTGCTGATCATTGTAAACCTGACCTTGATAAAACATGATTAGCAGTATTTAACTAGATTTATATATAAAAGTACTGCTTATCAAATTAAAATAAAATAAACTATCAGTCAAATGAATATCAGTACAAATTGCATGCAGAAGATGAACTTTGCACATATCTGTTAAAATGCATAGTAAAGTACTGTTCAAAATATACAAGGTTATGACAGGGTCACCAATCATTACCTGCTTGTTATGTGTTTCAGACATGGATGCCAGAAAATTCACCTCGAGAAGAAAGCTCTAATAGGGGATGCTTATATTTTGTTAAGATTAGGTCTCACAGTATAGTATCACTTAACTGATATGTATTTTTCTGGATATCACAGCATAATCATAATGCTGCATGCACTGCAGAATATTTGTAAATGGTCTTTGTGCATAGAACTGAATGAAACCTAGGACAAATTAGTTAAGATACATGTTAAAAGCAGATGGGAAGCTTTGAAGAGTCATATTAAGATGCATGGGAAAGTATGGTTCTCAAGACTGTATTTTTAAATGACCACTTGAATACTTAGAGTAGGAGTTGTAATCTAAGGGGTGGGGATTTCAATCACAGTTTCGTAATGAATTCAGTCCCCTTGCAGTTTTAATTAGAAAGCCAGCAGTGTGCACTGCGTCTGTCTAGTGTTGAGTTTCTACAACCTTGGAGTTACCTAGTCTGGAAGTGTGTATGCAGGAGGCTTTCCCAATCCAAAAAAATAAGTGTTTTGTATGTTTTATGATACCCTGTGTGTCACTTGTTTGATCATGTGACATTTTCAGAGTTTAGACTTCATGGATATAAATTTAGGGAACATCTTTTATGAAAAATAATAACCTGAAATAACTGTTATTATTTTTAATAGCATAAAAAAGATTACCGAAAGAAAGCTTTATGTTTAGTATTTCATGCCCTCTCTGTTTTTTATTTTTTAAATCATTGTGTGTGATCTGCAGTGAATGTAAAGCAACCTTAAAGTCTAGAAAGGAGCTACTAGGTATTAACACATGTAAGCAGAGTAACTCTCTTAAGCTGACTGCACACTAAAAAAAACGTGAAACATAGAGACCATGTTAAGGGATTTAAGAATAAGTAGAAAAATAATGTGTTTGTAGTGTGGAATCAGGCGCTTGTCTACAGCATGGCAAAGTGGATAGACTAGGTACGGCACGCTGTTCTCTGACACCCATCTGTTTTTCTAACAGAATTACAGTCTAGTGTTCATAATATTTCAGTCCGTGACTCATTACTTAGCTTCATATTTCTTATATTTTGAAAATAATCCCTTGAGCTGAAGGCCTTTTATCACATAATTCAATTATCTAAACCTTGTGCTTTCTTGGTGAAACTTTCAAGAATGCCATGTTCAAAAAAAAAGTGTAGAAATTCCAGTTAGCACAACCCATTGCACAGGTTTTCTACGAAAAATTTAACTATAATATAAGTTATATGAAGAGTTAAAGCTATTGTAGCTGACAGATGACATGTTTGTTGAAAGAGATTATTTGCATATGAAAAGCTGTTAAACATATTGAGTTCACTTTGCATATGTAGTACAGAGCAGATATCTCACTTGAGATCATTTTTGTATTTCTGAGCCCTCTGTACGGGAGAAGAAAGAGTCACAGCCTAGAACTGTTATTACTTCTCTTCCTCTTGTGTTTTGAGTATCTTAATCTATGTGCCAGTGTATAATTTCAGTGTGTGAAGTGCAGCATATTGCCGTATTGAGTATTAATGCTAGTTGAAAGGGATAAGTGTGTTTCAAGGGGCAAGCTGAAAATATATTAATTTGCTTCATTTCACTATCACTGTTTCATCCTACATATTCTGTCACAGGGAAAAAAATGAAAATTTGGTTCATGAATTAGATTTTCTGGTATTTTTCTCCAATTGTCGATACACATCTGACATTTCACTGCTGTAGATTTTTTGTTTAATTTGAATGCTGACTGTCAAGTTCGAGCTTTGCATCAGTTAATGAAACTGCATTATGCATTAATGACAATTATTCACTTCTGTTTTGTGGCTTCAGGAGCCTCCACGTTCCTGATAAATATTGTTTGTGTTTAACTTTCCAGTTTGAAGACTGACAAACTAATCATCAATAGCTTATGCATAAGTAGTGTATATTGTCATTCAAGCAGAAGTGGTAAAGCTTGAGTTAGCCTAATTTCTGGGAATGTATTTAAGGTATAGGTTAATTATTTATTTAACTGGGTAAGTGAATCGGTCCTTAATGGACAGCCTAGAACTCAAAGGTAAATGCAGTGTAATGTAAAAGGTTTAGTGTTCGCAATCCTAAAGCATTTTTTTCTAAGTTAGTAAGAAACTGGAGTGCCCAAACGACAATATCTGCAAACATAGTTAAAATGTGAAGGAATGGACACAGACCAGAGGTTTAGACTGAGCTTTGGCTTATGGAGCTACGAGGCAGAGGTTGTACCACACAGCCACCATGCTGCCTTTTATAAGATATGTTTCGGTCTTCTCTGAAGAGAGGTTAAATATAGGAGGTGATCAACTCTGAGTGAACAGACAACTATTACAATAGTTTGCACTGTTAGCAGTACAGTACAGGTTGACAACATGTGAAAAGCAGCTTTTCTGATCTTTCTGTTAGGAATATGGTTAAATAGTAATCCTTAAACAAGACCAAGATAGATGAGATTACACATACTACATGTAGAATATAAGAAATAAGGTATTATTGAAAAGTAAGGAGTGGCTATATCAATGTACATACATGGAGTAAGGGTAATACACTGGGAGTAATAGTAATGTGGGTCAAACATGAGAGTCCTGAGATAAAAGAATGAAAGCTGATAATAATAGCTTTCTGCAGTATAGGGGTACAGCCTAGACAATGAGCCATATTAACCCCAGGGTTCAGGTAACAATCCCAGCACTGAAGGAACAAACAGGAGTGACACAGGAGTAATGTGGCTGTGCTCACTTGCATCTCTTAGGGATGAGGGATGTGGAATGTGTCTGAACTCATACAACTCCATAAGAATTTCTTGGATACTAGAAAAACTAAGGGACACATTTGTTTACTGTGGATTGCAATGTCTGTGGACATGTCTCTTATGGAAGAGCATGGCAGTCGCTTGCCATGCCCATTACATGCTGTTCACAAGGAATGTTAATTGGGCAAGTGTGTGGAGTAAAGGCTTAGATAGAAAATCCCTTATCCTAACTTGGGAGATGGCACTATTCCTAGCACACTCAAGTCTCGTCCTGAAGAGAAGAAATGTGTTATTATTCTTGCCATAAGGGGAGGAAAGAATTCATTAGAGAAACAAGGCTAGGAAATGGGATCAAACATGATGATAATGGGGGGGGGGGCAAATATAATAATAACCAGGGATGGTTGGCATTAGTTTATTGATTCAGTGAAACACAATGTCTCCCGTTCAGGGTCACAAGATCAACCACAGTGCATTCAGTCAAATTAAGGGAGTAAAGCTTGAAATTAGTTTTATAGTAAAGTTGAGATGAAGTCTCTTTAGAAACTCAGATAATTAACGTATGTACTTTTTTGAAGCTGTCTATATCACCATTCACAAATTCTTGATACAAAGAAAATGGTCTTGCCATGATTTCTTTTAAGTTTAAACATATATCCACGACCCAGCAGCTAAAGGATTCATGTGCACAGTATCCATAATGCTCAGGAATTAAACTTCCGATTATCACTTCATATCACTCAGATCAAAATATTTGTGATATGTTTCCTTTCTATATTGTAGGAGGAAAAATATGGTGATACTCTGCAATCAAATATAAAATAATCTTTCATCTCTGCCATAACTGTGTCTTTTTTAGGAGTAAAAGGGAAAAAGAGGCAACTACAGTATCTAAATGAATTGTGTAAAATTTCCTCTTGAAACACGTGGATGATGTCCATTCTACATTAGTCCTTATATTGGGTTCTGCTCAGGTAAAACTAGATAATTCAAACAGAAACTGCACCACTGGATACTGCTGTCAGCCAAACAGTTTGGATTCCAAAAGGCAAACCTAGTCAATAAAGCCACAAAATGTTTAATATTTTAAATCCATGAAATATTTTAAGATTTTAATGCCATACATAAAATCTGTGAGTGTTTTCATCCACAAACTGCTAGGATTTCATCAGAGTGGAAAGTTAAAACCACCATATCCATAGGGTGCTCCCTTTCATTAAACATGTTTATAAGTAGTTGATATTCAGTCAGGTAATCCCTATGTTCTGAAGCCATCCGTGTAATCCTAATGAATTTTCCTTTTACTGTACTTCTCTTCTGTTGTATAGTATGTTCACTGGTATAATATAGATAAAGTGTATTTGAATCCATTATTTACTTCTGCTTTATCTATATTTGCATCTAGATAACAATAGCATTATGTAGAGGAGAACCTTGGGAAATGAAAATTGAGTACCTTGAATTATATTGGCATTTGACTTCAGATGCTGGTAATATACCATGATGTGATGACTGTATATTGATAGCCTTGGTCCTGACTCTAAGGTAGACTAGATTATTGGTGTAAACTTTTTTATTTACTTCCGAACTACCCTTTTTCTATTATTCATTGTTAAATATATTTATTTTAAATATATTTACAATAAAATTTTTACAAAAATATTTTAGTAATACTCAGGCTGTTTCACTTTTACCTGTCTGGAACGTTAATTTTTATATTTTATGTAGTGTGTGCATACTAATATAGAATCTTGAATTTTGGTCAATTAATTTGTTCATTTAAAAAATATGCATTTTTATATATGTTTTTATTTTTAGACTTGATTTATCCGTGATGTTTATTCTGATGAAGTCCTTTATTTGTGGAGTTAAATTCTTAAATATTTTGTGGATTTATTGCGATGGTGGTGCTGCAGTAGCGTTGTCGCCTCACAGTAAGATGTTGTCCTGTTCGATTCTCAGCTAAAGCGTCTTCTGTGTGGAGACATATGTGAATGGGCATACCTTTGTTGAAGGTTGTACGTCAGGGCTGACAACTCGGCACATAAAAATCTACTGCCAATCATTAGTGGACCAGAGTTCCGCTGTGGCGACCCCTAACCAGGAAAAGCCGAAAGACACAACAACATTGAGCAGGTGGGCTTTTTGGAATCCAAGCTGTTTGGCTGATAGTAATATCTAGTGGTGCAATTTCTGTTTTTCTGCATGTACATTTGAATGCTTTTGTTCACTCCTTGATTTTAATCAGATAAAACTGGATATAAATGAAGTTAGTTACAGATCAAAGGCAAAATCTATTAATGTTAAAATAGTTTACTGACCTCCCCAATGATCAGTTTTGTCAGAAGTGATGATCTTTAGGTCATAAATATCATTGCTCAGTATCTGCAACAAAATTCAGTAATTGTGTTGTCCACTGAATAGTGTAATCTAGACATCCTAATAACAGCATAGACCTGACTAAACGTTCATATGAAAATGTACGAGGTCAACTTCACTAAGGTAGGACCAACCGAGGTGTCAGAAGCACAACCATATTAACCAAGTTCTAACAGGAATTACCTGAAAATTCTGTTTATATGAAAATTAGGAAGACTAATGCCATCAGCCAGTTTACTGATACCCAGAACATCATCAGTGGAAAGTTGCTAGCATCTTGTAATGACATGTGGACTTGTAGAGAAGTAAGAAGGTGAGTGCTGGATTTTATTGCTTTTTCCCTTTTCTCTTATTCTGTGAGATCATAGACTTGTTTTTTATATTTGGCACTAGAAGATATACCCCTGGTATTATTCGGAATATATAAAAGAATTTCCTAACAGATGACAAAGGGATGGTTCATTGTCAGTAAAAGTCCCTAATGACAGAGTTCATTATGGGGAGCTCTCACTTATATGATTGAAGCAGAAGTGTCCAGGTTTGACATAGAACATGGTGGTGCATTTTTTGGTAGTTGGTCTGAGGCCATGGTGAAAAGTCCATGAATCATTTGTTATCATGAGTTAGGGCCTTTTTGAGAACACATAGGTCATTTTGGGTATTTATGATGACTCTAAGTTTGCAGTAATTGGCAAACATTGTTTACCACAGTCTCTGTGTGCCTGCTTTAATGTTAGAGAAGTATATACCAAAAAGGAGTGGTCCAAGGATCAGTCCCTGAGGGATACTGATTTTTTATCTATAGAAAGAATGTGCCAAATGAGTGAATATCTTTTTTTATTTTTTATTCTATTGTATTTTTAAATAAGTGTTTATATAAAAAAATTTCACTACAGTAAAGGGCAGATTTTTACTTTTTTTTTGTAACATCCGGCATTGGAAGGCAATGGGAATTTAAGCAAAGGGTTGATGAGATCATGCCTGAAACAAGGAGCTACTGCTCCTGCTTTTGAAGTTAAATTAAAATGAATGTTAGAGTGAGAATATTGGGATGGAAGTAACAAAACTGTGGACCGTATTTATTGTCAAGGATTTAAAAGGAGCTATTCAACACTGTATTTAAATACCATTTTAAAACAGAAGAGTATTTTATTATTTTGTGAAGTGATAATGAAGAGTTGATGGCACATTTATGACAAGAGTTATATCTGAAGGTGGAGCAGAGAAATAAATGTTAAATGCATTAAACAAGTTGGCAAGTGATAGAGTGTAGTAGTAGTAGTAGGTTTTTGGAAAAATTTTGGAGCTTCAGATTCTTTATGCAAGGCCAGAATATTTGCTGAGTTACCAAAACAAGAGGTTTGTATATTCCGAAAATAACATGCTTTAGCACTGTTTGTCATCATCATAGTGTAATGTTTTAGCTACTGATAGTTCTGTAGTTTTGTAGTATTTTGCACATCCTTTTGCTGTTCATTCCAGACATTATTCTTAGCTGTTATAACTGTTCTAAAGTCTGTTGATGTCCATAGATGCCTTTAATCTACTATATATATATATATATATATATATATATATATATATATATATATATGTGTGTGTGTAGGAAACTCAGTATAGCCTAGTGTTCTTTCAAAGGGTACGTAAATCCTGCAAATTACTAGGCTTTAGATACCCCCAATGGATAATAATAGACTGGAAATCATCTGTAGGCAATGTAAATATGGGTGTGCATACAATGGATAAAAATCATCTACACATGAGTAACTACTTTTTTTTTTTTTTTTTTTTTACCTGAATTGACAAAAAAATCAGAAAGATGTCTGTACACAGGATTGAGTGTTGGCATGCTATCCACCATCACATATTTTGGAATTCTTGATGACTTTGTTAGTGACCATCCATGCAGTGTGTGTGATTTGTAACTAATTTAAACTGTCTTTCATTGATATGTATACAACAAGTTTTGGAGCCTGCAAAAGCTTAACTAGCATCATTTAGAACAGACATTTTCCTTCAGTCAAGCAATAAATTTGCCCAGGGTAGACAAGGTTGTCTAAAAAATACTTTTGTAGTAAAATGTACCTTCCATCTGGCTGCTTTATTACTTGTCAACAGTAAACTCCACAAAAAACAACTCTTTGAGCACAGAATAGCAAATAAGAACTCCCCAATCTTTGTTTTCAATAGAAAATAACTACCCCTGTCATTTCTTAGTGTACACCAGGAGTGATGTTTGGGAGATTTCTTCCAAATTCGAGCTACAGCTGCGAAAAAGGTAAATTCCCTGTTGAAGCACTTAATAGATCACAGTACAGTAAGGTTTGGAGAATTTACTCTTTTTACCCACTGTAGTGCAATCTCAGAGTTGGTATATATAATTTGCAAGGAGTGTGGGTGGTGCAGGGGAACTTTTCCCCTTGCAGAAATGTAGATTTTTTTTTTTTTAATTTGAGTTTTCAGAAATCATTTTATGTAGCAACAGCCTACCAAAATATTTTAATTAGATAAGCCAGCTGCATTATCCATATTCTCTATATTTTTTGACTGCAATTATTACTGCTGTAAATGATCACCAACTGCCTGTATGTCAACAAAACCGCCTGTAACTTATTTTTAAACTACACTCCCACATGTAAATGTAATTATCTGTGTTCTGTCATTTGTCTTTTTTTACTTTGTGGAGCTTTTCTCCTCGGGCCTCTACTGCAGATGGGTTCCTGACCTAGTCAGACTTTCCCAGTCAACAAATGTCAAATAAATAAATTATATATGTGTATGTATGAAATGCTTACAGTTGTGCTTTTTTTTTTTTTTTTTTGATTGATTGATTTGAGTTTCTTCCTTGTGAAGTTGAAACTGGATGACTCATAGTGGAAGCCTCCAAACCATAGATGATGGCAGATACTCCTGACTGAAAGGGACAAAGACTGGGTAAAACACAACTATGTAAATTTGATGATTTTCTTAATTATCACAGGCAGCACAGCAATTATTGCAAACTGCAGTGAAAGTCTGCAAGAAGAAGCATTTTGACTTACAGCCAGTAGCATAATTTATTTATTGAACAAAATTTGATTACCAGGAGCTATGACTGGCTGAGTGCCCATTTTCAGCAGATGCCCAAGGGGAAGAACTGTTAAGTATTACAGAAAAATTCTAAGAACAAAAATGTTGTGATCTTCAGAAATAATAAAAAAAATCTACAGTTTTAGTAATTATACCAAATTAGACATAATATGAAAATATTAGTTAGAATAGGTATAACTTGTATGACAATGATTTAATATTTAGAAAAGTGTTAGCCATATTATAAATAATGTAAAGGTAAGTTAGTATAATACAAGTAGGAATTGCAATATGAAGTAAGAGAAAAAAAACAGGGTTATAACACATTTAAAATGAGACTCGGGGGAAAGAAACTGATAAAGGAAGTGAGTGAAGAAGGGAGTGTAAGGAGGTGCAAAGTATGAACAGGTACTTGTTCATATTTACGGACATAGTTTATCCTGTGGTTGAAGAAGTGTAGAGACAGATTTCTAGGAAGTCTTTCATACTGGTTTTAAAGCACTGGAGGGAGGGTTTTCGCTTGATGGATAGAGGTAAGGAGTAGCAGGCCTTAGCTACATGGTATGACTACAGACTGTGCCCAGCAGATTTGATACTTTTATAGACAGAGAGGAGTTTTTTAATCATTGGATCATAATGACCAACTGGGAACATATTTGTGTAGAACTGAATTTAGTGCTGGACAAGGAGATGGATGCTGGATAATTTTATAAGTGGCAAGAAGCTATGTATATGTTAGTTGATGGGGTAGTTCTAACCAATTTAGGCTTTTTGTGTTACACAGTGGTAGATTCTGAAAGTGGTATTTGCTGCAAATTGAGTTGCTTTATTACAGCATTGTTCAAGTTCTGATTTTTGTGATGCCTGGAGGTTTCTAAGGATGGGAGCACTATAAAATAATGAGGGGAGGATATAAGTAATGGCAAGTGTAGTTTTGGTTGCATTGGTGAGAAAGTTTTAGGCTTTGTAAAATATCCCTAGTTTTTTGTTAGTTATTTTAAGCAATTTTGTATATCCTGGTCAGATTTAAGAGGTATCATCCATAATAATCTGCTATGAGAAGTGCCTTCAGTAGCTGTCTTATTAAGAGAGAGAGAGAGAGGATTTTCGTTTTTCTTCTTTCATGCGAGAGGGATTTGGAAAAAAAATTGTAGTTTGTTTTGTTTTTTTGTTTTTTTTGGGGGGGGGTGTTGAATCTTAGTTATGAGTTACAAGCCTTGCTTTAGTGGCTGTTAAAGCTCCCTGGGTAATTTCTGGATCTGTGTCAGGCTGTCAGATGTGAGTATGAGTGTGGAGTCATCTATGTATTGTATTAGGGAAGCCTATTATATGGATGTGTGGAGGTTGTTAGTGAGAATGTTAAAGAGGAGACGATCTAGGATAGAGTCTTGTGGTACACTGGTGGTAACTGGGAGGAAGGAGAGAACGTGGAGTGACATTTTACTGACTGATACCTATTGGACAGTTAGCTTTTGAATTATAGAAGGGTGGGGCTGAGATAGATATAGTGGGCACATTTGAAGTAGAGGTTTGCTATGACAAACTGTGTCGAAGGCTATAGACGAGTCTAGAAATAAGGAGGCAGCAAGTTTGCTATTATCTGTAGCTTTATTGGCAATAACTTTAAAGGTTTAAGTGCAGTGTTAGTACTATAGGAAGGACAGAAGCTGTGTTGTGTGAGGGATAGGAGTTCTTTCTGCAGGAGATAGTTTAAGAATTGTTTTTGAATTCATTTTTCAAGTAGTTTAGTGGGGGGAGTGTAAGATTGCTATAGGTCGAGAGAGAGAGAGAATACCCCCAACAGTTAAACAGTACATGTTTTCTAAGAGAGGATAGAGTTGGATATTAATTATATTTTATCACATGCCTCACATTATTACTACAGGTAGCGAAGGTTCCTGTTACATCAGACCACACTTATAGTAAGACTTCTACTTCTTCTGCTCTTTTCAGTCGGTGCAATGAGATCTTTTATATCCATCAAAGCTACCCCCAACTCAAGCAACACAAATCAGCTGGCTTGCTCATTTGTGCCTCAAATGAAACTTTCATATTTGATGTGCAATGGTACCACTTTTTCCTTTTATGAGTTGTGTAAACTTTTAACTACCATTCCAAAAGTAACATTTCCAACCCCGCACTTTGTAGCTGATCATCCTTACTATTGCAGAAAACACTGCTCTGCTGCCTGTTAATCACTTTACAACTTTTATCGGCTCTCATTTCCATTAATTAAACAAGTCAACTGCAGTACAGGTCCTGTCCTCATTTTTCCTTTATAGTATCCAAAATACCAGTGTCTACACACAATACGCTCAAAGGCCTTATTTTATTACTCCTGCTTTACAGTAACTGTGGCATCATCATTTCACTGTAACACACACACATCAAGTATTAAAATATGGATATAAATCTTAGTTTGCATTCTCAACTGTACTCTCCTTCCTGTGCTAGAAGTACGTACAGCTCTGGTCAAGGGTATTTGCAATATGAGGATGACCCTTATTGCATCATTATTTTTTTTCCACAGAGGTTGTTATTAACTGAAGGCAAGGTCTGTCTGAAAAGTAATACATGCATCTTTATGAAATCCTTACAGTGTTCTAAAATTGAAATGTAATTTAAATTTTAGTATCCAAATTTGAAAGATGCCACATTCACTAATACAACATTCCCTTAATAGCAAAAGACAGGATCCTGTATTAATGGGATTATTGTTGTTCTGGTTTGGAGATAAGATTCCATGAGCTAATAGGAGGGAGATGCAAGGCTGTAGCCAAGCATAGTCAAGTGCGGATTTTTTTCCTAGCATCTTTCAGAAAAAAGTGTATGACTTAAGGAGGGAAAAGGATTTGCATAACTTGCTGCATAATGCTTGCACCAGTGATCTGCTGCACGTGCATACTGATAGTGATATGACGTTGGGTTTCCCCTAAAAAGAGGCTGCTGGCTTAGTCAGGCTTATCTGGTCAACAACATGTAAATAAATAAATAAACTGTAATTTACAAAAAACTTTCATTTTATTGTGTGTTTTATAATCATTTAACTGATGCAAAGCTAATGTTTGTCACACTTAACAAAAATGGGCTTAACCATTAGGCACTGAAACAGAGCCGAGGAGGGCTGCGTTTAAAGAGTAGGTACTGAGTCAAAAAACTTCTTTTAACAGTCTCGTAATTTTTATTTTTTAGTATTATCATAAGAAGTTGCCATCTGGGTTGTTTCCTTATATTGTGAATTTACTAAAACTGCAAAATAAATTGGCAAAAGCTAATGCACTTAAGTTTATGTTCATGTACTGTTTGATTCTAAGAGCATTCTGTGATATTGAGGAACAACAAGAGTTCATGACTTTCTGTATATTATTGTAATGTAAGTTATGTTTCTACGGCATGCAAAATGCCATTAAAGAGGAGGTCCGATTTTCTTGTTCAGTATTCTAAAATGCTTAAATTTTAACTTATTTGTAAAATAGAATGAATATGTACATTTCATATGGACAGAGTTGAGAAAGTTGGATTAATAAAAATTATATTTCGATGGTGTGTGGTAAAGGGAAATAGTATCATATTAGCTATGTAGTGTTATGTGTTCAAAGCTGAAGTTCTGTGTGCTCAGATGTAGTGACCAAATGAGGAGGAGTGCCATCTGGTGGAAAAACTAAATGATCCAATAGCTGTAAAAACTTGTCTTATTTTGAGACAATAGCTTACATTTTTTTACACAACTTAAGCGCACACACACACACACACACACACACACACAGGAATAGGGTAGGCAATTGGTAAAGAATTCTGCAGGTAAAAAAGTGAAATTAAATTTGCGTTACTCAAAAATTATTTTGGATCTTTCTTTTTTTTTACCATTTAATGTACACTAAAACACACATGCACAAAAGTACACCTCTGTATATGGGTGTTAGATGTGCACAATAAGGAGCAGAATTAGCCACTAAGAAGTGTAGGCTTAGGAATCAGGATCCTTGAGGTGCTGATAAAAAATCATTATTATTATGTTACTTTCTTTTTTTTACCCACTGTTTGTTCATGAGGACTTCTCTCTCTCTCTTGGCTTAGTTTGCATATATACACAGAGCAAAGGAGAGAGTTGATAAAACTGCCTCAATTAAAAATGTATTGTAAACAACAGAGACGCTACTCTATTTTTGTTTCTAAGTCTGCTATTAATTAATCCTTGAAGGTTCAAGCTCACCAAATATATTTGGTTTCAACATATGAAACACTAGTATTTGAATAAGTGAAAATGAATCACTAAATTGCAAACATACACATGCATGTAGTCACACACATTGACAGTCAGTATGAGTTCATTTAATATAATCCATTTATAGTTTCAGTAATATACAAGAAATATCACAGACTACCATGTCCACTTCTCTGGCTAGATACTGAGTTATTGAACATGTTAAAAAGTAAAAATGTTTAAATAAAATTGTCAGTATGCGTTTGAAAAAAAATCGGCAGTGAAATATGTTTTCATACTTAATTTTAGTCAAAGAGTGGAAGTTTAGACATGAACTCTTCTTGGGTGATATTATAAAAGTATTGCATACACAGATTCATAACTATACTTTTTATAATCACATAGAGCTTCTACAGAAAGTTCCATTTTTTAATTAAAAGAAAATATTGACTGTGATAGTGCATAGATGAAAACATTTTTTGTTTTTGTGAGGTAGACATTATCCAAAAACAAACTAAACATGAAATGGTCAGCGTCATAATAGAGCTCTGTAAAAACAAGTTAGATATTTATGATTGTAAAGCTGCATATACCTAATATGGGGAAACAATCACATCAGCTTTCTCAGCAATCAGAAATACCTGACACTTTATATGTTTAGTGCAGTCTGCCTGTAAGGGTACTCACTTGCAACTATGGAAATTAAGTAAACACTTGCTCTTCTGAGTAGGCGTATAATGCTAAAATCTATTTTACTGGTGCATTCTTGCAGTTATTTATTTAACATTGTCTTGTAAGTATGAATTTTATTTTTCTGTGTATTGTTTAACAGCCGTGATGTCATTAAAAGAAAGATAAAATTAGATAACTCATTCAATGTTGTTCTTTAGGTAACAGTAAAAGCTCTGAAATGCACTACAAAACATCTAAATTCCAATGGATTCTAGAGGTCTATCAACCCTCACACCTCCTGCTTAATCTAGTCATTTATCTCCAGTAATCTCACCTGGGTTATCCAGCAAATATTCTGGTCTGCTTTGGAGGGTATGAGTAGCAAAATGTGAAGGAAGTGGATACCAGAATCTGACTACAGAGGTCTGTGTATATCGTGAATAGATAGCTGGAGATACGGAAATTAGCTGTGACAAAAGGTAGTCGACTTCCTTCTTTATGACTGACATGTGAAATTCCCCGGAGAGGAGCAATGTATGGTGGAAATGTATAACTGATATAACATTGACATCATGATGAACAGAGTGTCTTGTCCACATTATGCAGTTAGAATGTAAACTGTGCTTGCAGATTTTTCTCTGTGTGGGACTGTCACTCATTTCTGCAAATTACATAAGAATATAGGCAATCCCTTCCAGAAAATGCTTTTGCAGGCCTCCCAGAGTCTACCAAAGATCTTCACTGTAACACGCATTCCCAGGCATGTGCTGCACCTGGTTTCACTTAGAAAGACAAGTTGAATCAGACTGTTCATTCCTCTTCTACCTCAAATCAATTCCTTCACTGCCAGACCACTAGCTGATCCCAGATCAGGCAAGTATCCATTTGTGCCACAGACCTGACTGACTATTCTTGTAATAGTTGATATAGTTAGAGGATAAATAACATGATATTGGTGTAGTGTGAATAAGCACAATTTCTAGTTCTTTAGTTGGCTTATGTGTTTTATTTCACAGCTTTATTTAGTAGTAACAGCTGGGGCATGTAACATCTCAGGATTGGGTATTTGGTTAACTTTGACAGCCACGATACGTAATATGGGTAGTCTGAGCATCAGGCAGCATGTTTCTTTTTCATTTCCTTCTCTTTGTTTGGTTTCTTCATATCTGTACGTAGGCAGAAAAGTCTCTAGTATTCTAAACTTTAGCTTTTTCTTCAGTAAGTCAGTAGGGTTACCACCTGTCCTACTTAGCGAGGGACAGTCCCTCTTTGGGCAGTTGTGTCCTGACAAAAAAATTAAAAAATGGCAAATGTCCTGAGATTGTAGGACAAAATTATTTCCTATATTTTATGTAATAGTTGCATAAAACAGTTATTCTGTATCTAAAATACCTAAATGTTATAAGAAACAGAATAAGTAACTAAAATGCTACAGGAATAAGCTTTTATTTAGGCAAAAAAAGTTAAGTTCTATCCTTTGTACTGACCATGGGTATGTGTTGGCCTGTAAAATCTGATGTTTGTACCAAAAATGTCCCACTTTGGCCATTTGAAAAGGTGACAACCCTACAAGTCAGCAGGTTTCCAGCATTAATGTGGGTATAAAGTATGTATGAGTCTGGCATGTACTTTTGCCTTTCTGTGGTTCAGACAAATTCAGGGAAATGGTGTTGGTTTGATGAAATGTTATCCTGAATTAAAAATGTGTTACTGAGCCAGCAGTCCTTGGATGACTTGAACAAACCTCTATTCATCCAAAATATCTTTAAAGACTAAGGATCCCACACATAAACCTCTTCCCTGACTATAACTCCCAGATGCCCTGTTTTACATTAACAGCTCTACTGTTGTAACAGCTGACAAGAAGAGGAAAATGAGCCTTGAAGCAATGTCTGTTCCTCTTTCTCGGTGGGGAGGGGGTACATATTTGGATGTATACACACTGCAAATTAGAATCCTGAGTCCTGACACAACATCACAGCAAGGTGCTTACTTGGAAGGAGGGGATAAGGTCTTCTGAACGGTTATGTCACACTTGTACATACCTTTTTGCAGAATTAACAGTGTTTAACCTTTAATGGTGGGAGGTGATTGTAGTGTTCTGAATAATCTACTGCTTGCTAGATTAACTCTGCCTGGTGAATGCAGTGTAAAAGCTCAAGTTGTTATAAAGAAAAATCATAAAAACAGTGGGATGTGCAATCCATGGAAAATCTTTTAACATCCATAACCATTGTTTATTAAAGTGATTCTAAGTTTCCAGCATGAATATTTATTGACTTTTATTGAGAAGTTTTTCTTGGCATTGGACTTTGGTCTTACTACTAGGCACATCCTTGCCATTGTGATAGCTAGTCATCCTTTGTTTGGGTTACTTTATTTTACACTTGGTTGATGAACAGATTTGCTTTTGAAGGTTTTGAACCATGACCATGGATAATCCGCAATGCACAGTGGGTTGGGGGGCTTATAGAGTTGGAACAGACTACTTGTTATTCTCCATCTCATTTGCAATTTATTAATAAAAAATAAAAGTCTGTTCATATGACCTTTCTGACTGTGGTAGTGTTCATTTTGCTATAGTACAATTACATCTCTAAGCAATAGAGGACTGAACCTTTCTTTGCAATTTGAAAACTCAGACAGGTTTGTAAGAGATTGGTTAAGTAGCTACATTGTCATGAATTGCATACCTGTTTTCTTTGGTACGAGTGCTGTAAACTGAACATGTATCACAATCAAAGATAGATAAAACGGTACGAAATGTGGAGAAGCTAACCCAATAGCATTTGAGTAAATGTTGTAATTGACAGGATATCATAAAATACAAGAAAATAAAAAATAAATAAAGTAAATGAAATCAATAAATTAAATCAAAAGTAACCCTATCTATAAAAGCGAAAGCTAATTAATATTCAAAGACAGTGGCCAGAGGCCAGTGATGAGTGATAAGCCTGGGGCAAAAAGGGCCTTTTAATATAGAAACCAGGAGTTCAGCGGCACGAGATACAAGGAACATTATCAGCTAATGTTCATGCATTGATTGTTGCAGTGACTAACAAGCACTTTCTTGAGGTAATCACTGTTGATAGCCTGTACATCCCATTGTTATTCCCCTTATTCACTATTCACTCCACCAAACACACACACACACACACACACACACACACACACACACACACACACACACACACACACACACACACACACACACACACACACACTGTCTCTCTCACCCTCTCCCTTACCTCTCAACCTGCTGTCACAGAACATCCATGACTTTGTCTCCTGATCTGTCCCCACCATTAAAGCTACTGCCAATTATTCAAGGAGGAGTTGAGAGGTATGATTTCCTCCCACCACCCACACATACACAGTCACTGAACAGTACATCCAGCTCAACTTTCCCATCACCAGATCCCACTTGTACTCACTTACCCATTCACTCATGCACACACATCTACCCTACCTGGTCTTTTTGTGACCACCCAAACAAGCAGACACACACACACCACTCATACCTCTGCAGCCATGCACACACACACACACCAATACTACTGTCTACTAAACTCCCCAGCGCTTACTCTAATGCAGTCTCACACATTGAAAGTAATGGGTGAGCTCCAGCTTTAGGCCAAGTTAATCAATGCTGCTGGCTTTAGTAATTTATATAACTGAGTAGCTCTGTGAAATGCCTGACTATGTAAACCACTTCCTGCAGCTGTTTCTGGGAAACAGCATATGACTAATTGCCATATGCCTCTCCCCACAATGCCTTTACATTTGTGGTAGGCAAGAGACAGGCAGCCCACCATACTGTTGCACCTCTTCAATGTGAGCAGTTTAATAGGACTATCTTTGAATCAGAAAGGCTACTGCTGCTTGTAAAAAGGGCTTTCCTCTGACAGTGGTATTTCTGAATCTCAGGGTACATCACTACAAGTGAAGGTTATGGTGATAAACCATGAAACTTCCTAGCTTTCCACTTAATGAAACAGTACCTACATCCAAGTAAATTAATTAAAGGATAGAACTATTTCTACAGGTGAGATCAACTTCTCCTTTCTTAATTTTTATGTCACCTCATACTAGGATGCCAGTGAGCTGATGCATAGCAAAGAGCAATCATAGGCATACTTTCTGTGCAAGATAAACTTCTCTTCCCCAGCTTTCTGATGCTAACCTACTACTAGGTACATAACATAAGAAGTAACTTCTGGTATTGCCAAATCATCTAACTGAGAGAAATCTTCAGAGCCACATGATCTGACCAATAATGTGTAAAGGATTTTAATTATTGCTCCAAAGCCCCCCCCCCCCCTTAGCCATGTTTGAAGAAAAAGGTCTTAAGGAATGCAAGGTTATAGTTCTTTTGAAACTAGGGAGATATCGCTCACAGATAGGCAACTATAAGCTGATTTTCCTTTTGATGCTACTAATCGGAATTGTCTACAGTCCATCCTCCAAAGAGTAGTACCCCTGTTTGCACATGTACGCTTTATACTTTTAAAAGATCCTTTAGAGGACATTACCACAATCAGCAACATGTTATATGTCTTTAACTACAGGGACTCCAGACAAATGAGCACAAGACCAAGATGCTGGCCATAAATCAACGGGCAGAGCACGGAAGCTATCAAAAAGAAGCAGATTATGCCATTGGCTTGATGTTTTTATCCTGTCAAATAACCTGGAATAAAATTATATCCCCCCATCCGAATCTGTTGGAAAAAAAACTCTAAATCATTATAGGGAAAAGTTAACAGAAGCACATGTATAAAATATGCTTTATATTACCTCATGTATCACACACCTCCCCCTCACAGCTGTTGCTGACTGTTTGAACTTTAAAGTTAGTTACTCACTTTGTTCTGCTTGTAGAGCATAAGAGATTTCCAGACACGGTATTATTAGTCCCACTGAAGGAATCCATCTTTGTGAGGAATCTGGCATTTTTGTTAGTACAAAGTATTCCTCCTTTCCATACCTCTCAACTTATTGGCACAAGAAATTTGTACAAAGCCAAAATTTGGGAGGAACAAAGGCCCAAAAATAGGGTCAATTTTTAAATATTGTTCTGACAGGTTTTATTTATTTATTTTACATTTGTTAACCGGGAGAGTCCGACTGGATACATGTCCATTTTCAGTGGAGGCCCGGGGAGAAAAGCTCCAGGTACATAACAGACATATGAACATTGTTAATGCAAAAAAGGAAGATAGTTGAGTTCTAAATACAATATAAAGATACATCACATCTTGGGAAAAAATAACAGCAGTATATAAAAAAAAACATAGGTCAGTTACAAAGGTGAGGCGCCTTGTTAAAAAGCGGTTTTAACAAGGCGGTAGGTTTTGCATTAGCATGAATTTCTTGAAGGGTATGAAGTCTGAAATGAAAATGTCTGTCATTATGTTCTAATTTCAGTCCTCATTTTGCCAGGAAAAACAAACATTTTATGAGAAGCACACCAAAAATGTGAGGCAAGGATCTGGACAGTCTGTGAAAATCTGGACATTTGAGAGGTATGCTCCTTTCAGCTGTACATATACAACACTGTTCAGTCATATCCCATATAGCCATCAAGCAGTGAGGAAGAGATGCATGTTTAAGACTGATGCTTTGTTTGAGCATACTACTTTGGGGTAATCCTAAACTAAACATTGACAAATGCAGGCTTTAGTGGCCTCCTGGCATGAGAAAAGACCATGCGTTTTGTCACATATTAAGACAATAAATTTCTCTTGCAGCACTTGAAATATCTAGCTCATTTATGAAGGCTATGGAAGTGCCGATTATGTTTCATGTACAAAGAATTATGGACACCTAAACATAACATTTTGCAAGATTACACTTTTTTATGCAGCTGTTATTATGTGAGGAAGGAGTTGCAGATATTGGTCACAAATATTAGAGTTAAAGATTAGTCCAGGTCATACCAAAGGAGATAGCATACACGTGAAGATTCGCTGTGTTTTGATATTCCTGTACACCCTAATAAATGAATTCTTCTTGGTTCACACTTAATGAATTACAGACCTCATAAAGAAAGAATGAGTGGATATCTCTAGTTACAGCAGTGATCAGACATAATATTTCACTGAAGATTAATGGGCAACTTCACTTTTGTTCATTTTAGAGTCAGGTTGAGGTTGTGCAAAGAAGAGTATGACATGAGAAATGTTTTATTGTCTTTTGGTAGGAAACTGTTAGAGGTTTTGTACTGCAGGACAATTCAGGCATTTATTAGGTAAGATAAATAAATGACTTAGCATTATGTTTGGACTACTTTGTTCATGACCTATACTATGTTAATTTCAGTAATATCATTAAGTATATGTGTGTTTTGTAGTGGATAGTTTGGGCACTGGAAATATGCTGTTAATAATTGTTCAATGTTACATACTACACCTTAGCTGGTAGTTATGTGAAGAAGATTTATTCATTTTTTATGTACTGCTAAGCAGAATGATGCTGCATTTCAGTTAAACCTTATGTTATTGTTACTGGAATGTTTTTCAGACCTGCTTGTTTTAAAATAAGTACTAAGAACCGTACTTGTTTAGTATAAGAATATTTGACTATTTTAATCTATTAAAAATGTAACGTTCTCCTGGACGATTACTGTAATTTGTATAACCTACCCCATGCAGTCTCAGGAAAAAGAACAGATAAAAGAAGTGAGCGACTTAGAAAATCAGAAAAGGAAAGCAAGTTATTCTCAGAACAGTTTGACATTAGCTAGAAGACATTAAGAAAACATTAATGGATAACTTGATCTCCCAGGAGAAAAAGCTGAGTGAAATCATTGAAGTACTTAATGAACACATGTCCGTGCTTCAAGAAATTATGGCAGAAAATGAAGAAGTTAAAGAGAGAGCTGACTCTGCATAGGCTAGGCTTAGTTATCCAGAGGCCTAATCCATGGATGCATAATACAGGGCGAGCCATAAATACATAAAATGATCAGGAATACCAGAAAGGCATGAAGGCGGTGATTGTCAAGCTGCAGTTACTAGCTTGTTGAAGAAATAGACTTTTAACACTCAGAACAAAAATCCATATAGAGAGAGAGAGCACACAGGAGCAAGTAGTACTCCGTGGTAGAAACTGCAAGAAAACTCTGACTGATAACAGTAAAATTTCAGACATATGAAGTAGTCCTTAAGGAACTATGACCCCCAGGCAGAAAATTGAAGGTAGGAGATAACTATGCTTTTGTGAGTATGGATTTTTCCTACAAGTTGTGACAGAAGAGAAATACATTCACTCCTGTGATGAAGGCATATAAGGAGAGGACTCTGCATTAGAAGATGTTATAGCCAGCTATATTTCTATATATTTTTTGAGTTTTATACAATGGATCAGCCTAATTGTTTACATCATCATTGAAGGCCTTAGAATATATCTGGAAACTGGAGAACCACAGGCTAAATAAGGCACTGGCAAAAGAACAAGAGAGAAATGAGGAGAAGATGGAAATGAGCAGGGACATGTTAGAAGAAAAGGATGCTTTCCTCTTTGCAAAAAGCAACAGCAACTGTGAGAGAATGTACAAATAATTAAGAGATGAGATGGCAGAATGTAGATCAGGAATGAAAAGTCTGGGATTAAACTGCGGAGTCATACTACAAAGGACTGAGGGGGGTAATTGGGGATATGAACAATTTACGAACTGAGCGTTGTGTATAAAGGTATAATTGTACTACATTGCCCCCTCAAACTATAAAAGACAGAATTCTTAAAACAGTACGGAATGCATTGTTGATTGAGATATGCATGTAATGTTGTACATTAACATACCAAATGCATGTTAATAGTATAATGAAGAGGCTGGAAAGGGGACTGACAATTAGAGATGCATAGTGTGGTGCTGCATGTGAATGAGAAACGTGGTAGATTAAATGATTAACATCATGATAAAAATGATAAGCTGACAACTATAGTCATGCACAAAGTATTAGGACAGCTGCAGTGCCACCTTGAAATCCGAAGGATGGTCATGTTAAAATAATGTAGGAGCACAAAACATTTTAGGGAGGTAGGCCATACTATAGATTAGCACCTCAAAAGAGTGCAAGAAATACAAAGAATATTTAGAAAATGGTAATGACAGATGTGGGGAGACATGGAGGGATTAAAATGGGATCACAGAGTGAAACACTAGATAAAAAAGCGGTCATTAAAAGACTGCTGTCAGCTCCATTGAATCACTCCATACTTTTAATCCCTTAACTGCAAAGCTAGCTATATTTATGTACTGTTTTCCTTCACCACCATGTGTTCCTGGTTTTAATAGACTTCACTTAACACGTGAGGGAGGGACTCTTTGGGCCAGCTGAATTAACGCTGGAAAGAAAACATTTCTTGGGAAAAATAAAAAGAGGATATTCTAGGAAACTGATTCAAGAAACTGAAAAAGATTAAAACAAAATCAATGTGAGTACTTTTACTGGAATGGGAGAAAAATGTGATATTAAGAAATATGTTGAAAGGGGGGGTAGGAAAGTAGAAAGAAATGGATAAAAGGGAGGAAGTTAATTACAAAAACGATTGTGATTGTAAAGAAGAAGAAGTAGGAAATTAGGAAAGATAGAAGGGAAGGGAGAACTTATGCTGTACTGAGAAAGTGAAGGCCTTGAGAACAATAAATGGGGAAAACAGGAGGGGTATAATATATGAGAAAGTTGACAAGACTAAAAGTAATATGATAAATGTGTTGGGAAAATATATGTGTGAGGCACAGGACAGACATCTGAAGGCAGGGGGTGAGTAAAATGCATAGGTGGAGGAGTTGTACATGTAAAAGCAAAATAAGAGTTAACAATTGTATTATTTTGGAATTAACGAAGCAGAGATAAATGTTGACAGGGTGTATGATGTGAAGAAGCAAGCACACGTGTAATTTAAAATAGAATCAGTGCTGATATTACAGCATTAGATTTCTGTAGCAGTGATGAGAAGCACAGTGAAATGGAAAGGGGGAAGGAACAAAAGAAAAGCAGCAATGATGGCATGTGCATAATGCCTACCCTGGCCTAGCCAAGGCATTTCACACAATATTCCTCAAGGTCATTGTTGATAAACTCAGGAGGTTAGGTATCAACCCTTATGTCACCCGTTGGATAGCCAGCTGGCTTACAAGACAGGACACAGTAAGTTAGAACTGGGGAGATCACCTCTTCAAAGAGGCCAGTCACAAGCAGAGTCCTCTGGGGTTGGTCTTGGGATTGCTTCTTTTCGGCATTTATTTCTCTGAAGACAAGGTCAATGTCAAGAGCCAATGGCTGACCAAACTTGCAGAAGATTGCAACTTAACAGCAGTCATAGAATCCTCCACTGACCCTAATGCACAGAGCAATAACTTGTGTCAAATCTATGGACTAAAACTGAATTCCAAGAAATGCAGAACAATCTCTTTCAGGAAGCCATCTACCCTGGTAACTATCATGTTGACAACACACCCCTAAGAGTTGACCCAGTAGTCAGGGACTTGGGAACACATGTAGACAGGAATCTAGCCTTTGACAATCACATGTTTTCAGTATAAAGGAAATCATTCTATGTTGTACATGTTATAAACAAAGGTATGGCATTTAGGTCCAAGGAGATCATTGTTCCACTGTATTCAGCATTCATCAGATCCATCACTGAATACAGTGTCCTCTTTGGTATGTACCTAATCAGACACTTCCAAAAACTGGAAAATCAACATGTCCTGTACAGTCTAACTCAACGCTCCATTCCTGTGTTCTGTCTCCTATACCTATTGATGGCAAATCTGTACCTGGCATACAAGCCCACTCCACCCTGATGAACCTCCTCCATATCCACAAAAGAAACGGCACCAGAATTTATCAATTCTAAAGACTTAAACCTTGCCTGTCATATAAATAGGATGTGCTGGAGATACAGGTATGTATCCCAGAGACTACCCCTTCTCTGGAACAGGCTCCCCATCCATGTGAAGCAGAGTTTCTCCCTAACCCAATTTCAAAGTAACTTGGACAGTTGGATGGGGAACAGGAAATCCCTCCCTGGTTTGATCTTTATGTCAGATATGCTCACAGGCAGCCAGTAAATCATTCCTCTCCCAGGCCCTTGCTTGTAAATGTTTCATTCTCCAAGCCCCTGTTTACACTTATCAAGGATACAATAACTTGCCAGAGATTTGGGGTGCATAGCTAGGCTTAAAAAGGCCCTAGTGGTCATTAGTCTAGTGCACAACTATAACAGGGCAAAGTGTATATGAATGAAAGCATGGAAGTCAAAAAAGAAAGCGATAATGAAAACAAAGGAGAAGTGTCTTCTTGGAAGAAATAGTAAAGGGAAAAAAGGGGTGGGGTTAAAGTCAGTACATTATACAGGACAGAGACTTAAAAGGATGAAAGTGACTAGATGAAACAAATTAAAACGAGAAGGAAATGACTAAGATGTAGGACTGAAAGCAGAATGGATGTACTAGATAAGAAATGTGTAGGAGAGACATGTTAAAATAAGGAGAATTAGATGCAACTTCTGAAGAAGACTAAAAAAAAAAGAAGGAGAGAGGTAGCAAAAGCATACTAGAAAGCATGGAAAGAGAGAGTAAAAAGACATAAGTGTTGGGATGTTCAACTTTTGTAGTGTCATCAACAGAAGTTTGGAAGAGACCAAAGGTAAAGGGGGGAACATAAGTAGACTGAAGTGATGCAGTGTAAAAGGGAAAAAAACATGGGGCTTAAGAAGAAAAAGCATGAGGACAGTATGGGAAAAGAAGGGGGATGGAGAAAAAGGCAAAGGAAACGAGCGTTAAAGTAGATCAGATATCAAAGGAAAAACAAAGAATGAAAGGGGAGACAGTAAAGGATGTAAAGGGAGTGGAGGAGAAGGATCTATAAAATAAGTAAGGAAAGAGACTTAAATAACAGAGCCCAGTATAAAAGATGCACAACATGTAAAGACAAAAGTTAGAAAGAACAGTAATTCAAATATTACAAAGACATGCATATGGAGCATTTCTTCCTGGGCATCCGCTGAAAATTGGCTCATTCCAAACCGGACTTTCCTGGTAAACAAATGTTAAATAAATAAATATAGCACATAAGGAGGATAAAGTAGTAGTTTACTGAGAAGAGCAGTAAGTATGGAAGGGGATATGTGGCAAAAAGATAAGTGGTAGAAAAAAAGCAAGAGAAAAGATGAGAAGTGGAGTATATTTCTTGGCATTTTAAACTTTCAGAGTTCTGCATTGTCTTAATTTTGCCTGACTGAATTGTTTTATATATTTTCTGGCATTGTTTTCTGTTTCTCATCTGTCCTGAAACTACTTACCCCCTATTTCTGAGGTGGAGTTTATAAAACTGGTCTAACAGCTTTTGTGTTATCTGATTGCTTCAAAGACTTGCTGATTTAAAAATAGTTTCTGTTTGTAAATTCCTGCATACACTGTTGGAAACTCCTGGTGTCTGGCTGGTGTGTGATTCTCAAACAATCTGGAAATATATTGCTGATTAATAAGTATATTTTTTGGCATTTTAACCTTTCAGAGTTCTGCATTATCTTAATTTTGCCTGATTTAATTGTTTTATATATTTTCTGGCATTGTTTTCTGTTTCTCACCTGTCCTGTTTATTCCCCTCCCCTCCACCCTATTCTTGTGGTGTTATAGTTGGTGGCTTTGCAGTTGCCCACCCCTACTGTAAATTAGATCTGGGACACCCCTCCCAGTCTGGTGTTCACTCTACTTAATTTAGAGAGAACATTTGAGAAGGCCAGTCCACTTAGGTTCTTAACCTTGAATTTTTCTTCTGCTCCTTCTTCTTCTCTCCTTGCACTTTACTTAAAAAAATGCACTTTATTTTGCTTTTGCATCTTCTTAAAATTACTCAATTGTATTTATTCTGCTCCATTTATTACTTTTTGGTAGTAGCCTGATTAAATTGGAACTGTTATTCTAAGCCTTTTGGTTTAAGCACTTGGGCTCCAGACTAGTTGTTTTACATTAAGAAGGTTTGTGGTCTGCACTGTTGTGGAAAGACAGGTAGCTTACATCCTTCTAAGTTGGGAATTGCTGATTGAAGGCTCAGTGTCTGTTATTCTAAAAGTGTATTAGTTCTGGTTAAAGCACTTGGGGTTTCAGGCCAGTTATTTTTCATTAAGAAGGTTTGTGGTCTGCACTCTTGTGGGAGGAGAGAGTAGATTCTGCCCTTCTGAGCTGGGAATTTCCGGTTAAAGGCTTATCATGCCTGCTTATTTGAACTGTTTCTTTCTGAAATTGGTGCACCTTGTTTGCTGTAGCATAGACTAGATTCAGACATCCTGAATCTAGCTTTGTTTGTATAACTTGAGCACTAATCCAGGCCATCTTTTTTGGAGAAAGTTCCCCTGCACCCTAGTGGCAGGAGTGTGCAGTTAGAACTTGTCTGATTGAAGACTGCTGGAACAGGGCTCAGTTTTGTGCTTTTTTACTGGTTAATTGGGTAATTTGTTTAAATCAGTTTGCTTGTTTTCTATTGTTATATAAATAATTGCACTTTATTCACCTGTTTTTACTGTATTTGTGTTTCTTCCTACTTTATTTTGCTTTTGCTGCTTGTTCTTAAAAGTACGTAATTGTATTTATTCTGCTGCATTTATTACTGCTTGGTAGTAGCCTGATTAAATTGCAACTGTTATTCTAGGCCTTTGGTTGTAGCACTTGGGCTTCATACCAGTTGTTTTACATTAAGAAGGTTTGTGGTCTGCACTGTTGTGGCAGGACAGGTAGCTTACATCCTTCTAAATTGGGAGTTGCTGATTGAAGGCTTAGTGTCGGTTCTAAAAGTGTATTAGTTCTGGTTTAAGCACGTGGACTTTGGGCCAGTTATTTTACATTAACAAGGTGTGGTCTGCACTCTTGTGGGAGGAGAGGGTAGATTCTGCCCTTCTGAGCTGGGAGTTCATAGGTAGGTACTAGCCTATCTGCCCAAGGGCATTTATAAGCCTAGCCAGAGTGTGTCGGCTTTCGCTGCCCCATTGATTAATTAACTGAGCCTCTGTCAAGCAGAACCAATGAAGTGATCGCAGGGGTGTATTTTCTGTTACCTATCCACTCATCAAGGTTTCTCTTTAAGAGTGTTAGTGAGGGGCTCTTTCTAATGTAGATAGGAATTTTGTTCCAAAGCATGAAGAGTCTCTGTGACAGGAATCTATCCCTCCAGCATGTTGTATTTATTGTTGTGGTGAGGTTTAGCACACTAGAGTGCGTGGCTCGCAGTGAGTTGGAGCATGTCCATCAATTCTGAGTTGGACATGGCTTTGAAAGTCAGGCAGAGATCACCTCTGAGTAAGCGGTTATGCCACTGAGTACAGCCGGAGTTTTTTCAGTTGGTCTGCATAGGACATATGTTTGAGGCTAGTAATCCTCTTGGTGAGGTATTTTTGTGGTCTTTCCAGCTGTTAGAAGTGTCTTGTGAGGTACACCCCAGATAGGGCATTGTACTCTATGATGGGTCTGATGAGTGATGAATACAGGGGCACTATAACCTCTTTATTTCTAGATGCGAACCCTTTAGTAATTAGATGGGCCACATAGAAGGATTTCCTAACTACTTTGTCAATATGATTGTCAAAGGAGAGATTACTATCTACCTGGGTCCCCAGATCTCTTATTATCTCTTCTGTTTTAAGGGGGCTGACACCTATGTGGTAATTCATGGGTGTTTTGTTTTTTCCAAATGGGATGACTATGTATTTTTTAGCATTTAGCTTGAGGCCATGACTTTGACACTAGGTGTCTGTCACAGTAAGGCCTTTTTGGAGGATGTCCGTGTCAGCCAGTGTGTCAGTTATGACTCCCAGTTTGCAGTCATTGGTGAACTTGGTTAGCCATAGTCCTCCTGTGTTTGCCTGTACTTCTGAGAAGTATATGCCGAACAGTAGGAGTACCAGGACCTAGCCTTGCGGGACACCACTTGTGACTGGTTTAGAGTCGGACCTGGAGCCTGCTATTCTTACTGCGTGAGTTCTGTCTGTAAGCCAGTTGGCAACCCATCTTGTGACGTAGGGGTTTATGTTCAGGCTGGTGAGTTTTTCTATAATACCTGAGTGAGGAATGGTGTCGAACGCCTTGGCGAGGTCAAGGTAGGCTGTGTGAATCAACTTTCTCTTATCTATGGCCTTGATGACTGTCTCGAAGAAGTCAACCAGGTTTAGTAGGCATGATCTGCCCTTAACAAAGCCAAACTGGGTTGGGTCAATTGTTTGGAGGTTCCCAATGTCTTTGTTAATGAGTTCCATGATGATGCGCTCCATAGCCTTGCAGACCAGGCTAGTCAGGCATATGGGGCGATAGTTACCAGGGTCAGTTGTGGCCCCTCCTTTGTGGAGCAGAATAACAATTGCTGTGCTCTATTCTACAGGCATGTAGCCTGTGGAGAGACTGAGGTTGAACATTGTGTTTAGTTCATTCTGTAGTTCATGCAAGATGCATCTTGGGACACCATCTGGCCCCACTGACGCTGTGTTTTTGGCTTTTGAAAGGGCTGTTTTCACCTGTGCGTCTGTGATTTCTGGGACACTACACTTTTCCGGTATTGCTGTAGGCCCTTTTGGAGGTGAGAGG
Organism: Protopterus annectens; assembly: GCF_019279795.1. Classification (NCBI taxonomy): domain Eukaryota; kingdom Metazoa; phylum Chordata; order Ceratodontiformes; family Protopteridae; genus Protopterus; species Protopterus annectens. The sequence goes on from NC_056743.1 coordinate 299,113,459, forward strand.
GGGGTGAAGTTTGCACTGAATCTATCTGCCAGGATGTTGGCAATATCAGTAGGTTCAGTATATTTTGTGCTATTTTGCACTAGCTCAGAGCATGTCTTTGAGTTGACACTTAGATTCTTGACATAGCTAAAGAAGGCTTTGTGGTTATCTTTCGAATCCTTGGCTATTTTTCTTTCAAAGTTAGCCTTGGATGATTTTATGAGGGACCTTAGTTTCTTACTGATACTGATCAGGGATGTCTTTCCTTCTTGGGATTTGCTTTTTTTCTGAACTAGTTTCCTCCTTTTATTGTATAAACTGTTTATGGCAGGGGTCCACTAGACTGGTTTCCTTCTCTTAGGGGGATGAGTCTTGGTTTTGCTAGGGATGGCACGATCCATGTTTCCTTGTAGGTGCTCATAGAGTGCATTCGTAAAGGATTCTGCATCTTGGGCAGCATTATTCTTTATCATGGAGGCTGTGAAACTTACCACCTCTGTCTTAAGGTGAAGTTTGCTTTAGAACAGTTTTTCACTGTGGTTTCCTTGGTTGGGGGTGTGGACATCCAGAGTGATTAGTTTATGGTCTGATCTAACCAGTGACAGGTGGAACTCTGGTGCGGAGCACCTGTCGAGTTACTGGTTAAAGGCTTATTATGCCTGCTTATTTGAACTGTTTCTTTCTGAAATTGGTATGCCTTGTTTGCTGTAGCATATACTAAATTCAGACCTGCTGAATCTAGCTTTGATTGTATAACTTGAGCACTAATCCAGACCATCTTTTTTTGGAGAATGTTCCCTGCACCCTAGTGGCAGGAGTGTGCAGTTAGAACTTGTCTGATTGAAGACTGCTGGAACGGAGCTCAGGTTTTAGCTTTTTGTTGGTTAATTGGTTAATTTGTTTAAATCAGTTTGCTCATTTGCTACTGTTATAAAAAAAATGCACTTTATGTATCGCCGCTTAGCTAGGGTTAAAATATTCCCAGCGCCATAAAGTCTGCTCTTTAAATTTTCCCTTAAAACTAGCCATTTTTTTAGTTTTAGCACTCAACTTTGTTTCTTTGAGCTCAGCACTTCTTCAGAAATCATTGCAAGCACTAAATAAGCTACAAATTACTACAGCACTCAACATTCCTCACTTGTCTAGTTGAAAAAGTTTTTTAGTACTTAAGAAATAAGCACCTATCCCGGCATGTCTAAGGGTTAGCTCCTGGTATTCTCTCCTGTCTACCTGATGAATCTGTGCATCATGTGGCAATGCAGCAATTGCCTCATGTACACAGACAACACTCTCCTCCTACCACCCAAGACTACAACCTGTGAGAGATGCACTTATATAGCCAAACTGGAAGCAAAGCTCTCTTCACCCAAGACTGGACTAGACAGACAAGAGGAGAAGATAAACACTTGCACCACACTAAACTCATCACATAGTCCCTCAAAACCCTAACAACCAAAACAGACACATAGAAACACAAAACACACACATTCACAGAGGCTCTCAATAAAAATCTGCTCAAGCAACAGAGACCTCCAAAGCAGAAACGCAAACAACCTCCACCCCCCCAACACAACCCAAATGACACACAGCCCACAAACTCAGTGTGCCAATCAACCACAGTCCATAAGGCATAACAACGTACCCAGCACTCTAGTCATAGGTAACTCTCTAGTCAGGCACACTGATGTTCCACTCACCAGGCTAAACAAGGAGAAAGTTACTGTCAGCTGCCTGTCGGGTGCCAGGATCTGCCACATAACGAATGCACTCAGGTCACTCCACAACAAGTACAAATATGACTCTGTCATTGTCCATGTTGGTGTGAATGACCTGAGACATACCTCCCTGGACTACATGAAAAGAGATATGGAGGAGCTTTCTGATCTTGTAGCCCACACAGGTATGACCCTAGCCCTGAGTAGCATCATGCCGTCACCCAGAATGATACCACAGTACAAGGACAAAATGATTGACTTCAACAATTGGCTAGGCTTCTGGTGTCATTCTAAGGGGATCCAGTATCTGTCTGCCTAGGATGACATGATCAACAGACCACAATGATTTGCCAGAGATGGCTGGCACGTTTTGCCTTTGGTGTTCTGGATACTGGCTAAGGCTCTTGCCAACCCTATAGTGCCTTTTTAGGCAAGGTTCAAATGACAAATTCACCACCGTAACAGGTACAAGCAAGCAAAATCTGAGGGTAGTGCTTGAAGTCTAAACCTCAAAATGCATTCAAACGAGGCACTCCTTAAAATGGAGAACATCGACATCTGTGCAGTGACAGAGACCTGGTTCAATGCTCCAGAAAGCACCCCTGCATTACCAGCTTATAATCCATACCACACCTTTTGCCCACCTAACCTGGACCAAAACACTAAAGTCGGAGGCGTATCTATATTCATTAAGGATATCCACACCTCCAGGCTAGTTCCTCAGCATAATGCATCTGAGATTATCCAAGTGCAACTAACTGTGGGCAAGACCGCAATCCAAATTGTAACTTGCTACAGATCCCACACCATGCTCCAGGATTCCCACTCCTTGTTTCTTGATACATTGGAAAATATTAGGGTACAACCCAGCACCCTCATAATGGATGATTTAAACTACCCCACTAGGAAAACTACTCATGTACCAACTCTTTTGCTCAACGTTTTCTGGAAATCATAAATTTCAATGCCTTGGATCAACTTATCCACACCCTCACCAGGGGCAGCAATATCCTAGACCTGGTCATTACCAACATGGGCGACCGGTGTTCCACATCAGAGGTCAATGCCTCGTTGGTCAGATCCAGCCACAAGCTAATCAAACTAGACATCCACATCCCGTTCCCACCCCCTCATTAGGGAAACCACCGTAAAAAATGTCTCCAAAGCCAACTTCACGCTTCTTAAGACAGAAGTGGCAAACCTCACGAGACCCATGCAGACAGACAATAGAGGTACGACTGCTGAATCCTACACAAATGCACTTTATAAGCACTTACATGAGTGCATGGATTGTGCTATCCCTAAAAGAACCAAGATGATATCCCCCAAACAAAAGGAAGCCAATCTGGTGGTCCCCTGCCATAAACAAACTCTACAACAGAAGAAAGAACTGTTGCAAAAAAGAGTAAAATCCCATGATTTTAGGAACTCCCTGGTCAACCTCAGTAAGACGCTGAGATCCCTCATAAAATCCTCCAAAGCTAGTTATGAAAACAAAATTGCCACTGATTCTAAAGACAACCACAAAGCATTCTATAGCTATGTCAAGAATCTCAATGGCAACACTCAGATCTGCTCTGAGTTACAGGACAATGGCACTAAATATACAGAAACAACTAATATTGCCAACATCCTGGCAGATAGGTTTAGTGCTAACTTTACCCTTTTCTCACCCCCTAAAGGGCCCATCTCTATACTGGAAGAATGCAAAGTTCCTGTAATCATGGCTGCACAGGTAAAAAAACACACTCTCCAAAGCCAAGAACACAGTATCCATGGGACCTGACAACATCCCAGGCTGTGTTCTACACAATTACAGAATGAACTGGCACCCCACCTAAGCACCATGTTCAGTCATAGCCTCACCTCAGGCTTTGTGCCCACTGAATGGTGCACAGTGACGGTTATCCCACTCCACAAAGGGGGGAGCCACCATGGACACCGGGAACTACCACCCCATTAGCCTAATGAGCCAGTTCTGCAAGGCCATGGAACGTATCTTCATGGAACTTAAAAACAAAGACATTAGTAATCTCCAACCTCTGGACCCCACCCAGTATGGGTCTCCTAAACCTTATAGACATCTTTGAAGCAGTCACCAAAGCCGTAGATGAGGGTAAGGTGGTTCACACAGCCTGTCTAGCTCTCTCCAAGGCTTTTGACACCATCCCCCACTCTGGAATTATAGACAAACTCACTAAACTATGTATAAATCCCTATGTCACAAGATGGGTTGCCAACTGGTTCACTGACAGAACCCACACTGTGAAAGTAGCAGACTCCAAATACGACTTCAGACCAGTGACAAGTGGAGTACCACAGGGTTCAGTCCTGGGTTGTCTTCTGTTTGATATCTACTTTTCTGAAGTACAGGATAACACAGAAGGTCTTTGGCTAATGAAGTTTGCAGATGACTGCAAACTAGGAGCTATAATCGAAACTGCTAACGACGTGGGCATCCTACAAAAGGGCCTTACTGAGACAGATGCCTGGTGTCAAAGCCATGGCCTCAATCTCAATGCCAAAAAGTGCATTGTCATCCCCTTTGGTAAAAACTCTGCACCCATGAGCTACCACATAGATGGTAGTCTACTTAACACCAAAAGTGTGATAAGAGACCTTGGGAGGATACAGGTGGACAGTAGTCTCTCCTTTGATAAACACATCGCCACAGTAGTCAGGAAATCCTTCTACGTGGCACACCTCATCACAAAAGGTTTCTCATCCAGGAAAAAAGAGGTCATTGTTCCCCTCTACTCGTCACTCATTAGACCCATTATAGAGTACAACGCACTTTTGGTATGTACCTCACAAGACATCTACAACAACAGGAAAGGCCACAGAAATAGCTCACAAAGAGGATTACCAGCCTCAAGCAGATGCCCTATGCAGACAGTCTCAAAAAACTCCAGCTTTACTCCAGTGCATATCGCCTACTCAGAGGCGATTTCTGCCTAACACACTACATCTGCCTATGTCAAACCCAGAGCTATTGGACATGCTCCACTTAAATAAATCCCAGTCCCTCTGAGCTACACGCTCTAGGGACCTAAACCTTGTCACTACAATAAACAGAACAGGCTGGAGGGACAGATTCCTGTCCCAGAGACTTCCCATACTCTGGAACAAACTACCTATCTATATGAAAGCTCCTCATTAGCACTCTTCAAGAAAAATCTTGATGATTGGATGGGAAATAGGAAATTCACCTTGGGGATCACCTATGGGGCTCTGCTCGACAGAGGCACAGGAAAATAATTTTCTTGGGTGGCGAAAACCAGGGTACTTTTTTGGCTAGGCTTATATAGGCCCTAGGGCCAAATAGCCTAGTACCTACCTATGAACCTATAAGCAAGGGACCTGAAATGCAAGCTACACTGTCATTCATAGTAATGACGGAACATAGCAGGCCAAGCCACATACAGTTGCTGTGTTTCTGCAAAGAGAATGAAGGAATATATATATATATATATATATATATATATATACACACACACACACACACACACACACACACACACACACACACACACACACACACACACACACACACACACAGTGGGTATAAAAAGTTTACACACCCCCTGTTAAAATGCCAAGTTTTTGTGATATAAGAAATGAGACCACAATAAATCATTTCAAAACTTTCCCCACCTTTAATGTGACCTATAACCTGTTCAATTCAATTGAGAAACAAATCTGTTAGGGGAAAAATATAAAAAATAAAAAAATGTACAATAAACTGGTTGGATAAGTGTGCACACCCTTGAACTAATACTTTGTTGAAGCACTTTTTGATTTAATTGCAGCATTCAGTCTTCTTGGGTAGGAGTCTATCAGCAAGGCACATCTTGGCTTGGCAATATTTGCCCATTCTTCCTTCCAAATCTGTCGGATTTGCAAGGGCATCTCTTGTGCACAGCCCTCTTCAGGTCACCCCACAGATTTTCTGTTGGATTTAGGTCTGGGCTATGGCATTTATATTCCAGGAGTTAATGTTCAATTTGATCTCCATTATCTTTTCTCATCTTTCTTGCTTGCCTTCCATTTTCCTCTGCTAATATATAAATGGTTTAGGGAATAAAGAGAGAAAGGATAATGGGGCATTTAAGGAGTGTGCAAGCACAAATACTGGGGCATTTAAGGAGGGTGCAAGCACAAATATTGGGGCATTTAAGGAGAGTGCAAGTACAAATATTGGGACATTTAAGGAGGGTGCAAGCACAAATATTGGAGCATTTAAGGAGGGTGCAAGCACAAATATTGGGGCGTTTAAGGAGGGTGCAAGCACAAATATTGGAGCATTTAAGGAGGGTGCAAGCACAAATATTGGGGCATTTAAGGAGAGTGCAAGTACAAATATTGGGACATTTAAGGAGGGTGCAAGCACAAATATTGGAGCATTTAAGGAGGGTGCAAGCACAAATATTGGGGCATTTAAGGAGGGTGCAAGCACAAATATTGGGGCATTTAAGGAGGGTGCAAGCACAAATATTGGAGCATTTAAGGAGGGTGCAAGCACAAATATTGGGGCATTTAAGGAGGGTGCAAGCACAAATATTGGGGCATTTAAGGAGGGTGCAAGCACAAATATTGGGGCATTTAAGGAGGGTGCAAGCACAGATATTGACAAGACAGAAGACACATTTAGGTATGGAAGACTGTAGGAAACTGAGGAAAAGGGTATAACATGGTAGTGTACTCAGCGTGGGGAAAGAAAAGAAAGAGAGGGTGGTAATATTATTGAAGAAGGCATGTGCAATTAAAATGTACATTAATAGACAGAAAAGGAAGATATGCAGGGATTAAAGACCTAATAGAAGGGATAAAGATCACAATAGCTTCAGTTAATATATTCCCTGAAGGCAGGAATGTTGGAAATGAGAAATGTCATGAGGGAAATAGTTAAGTTTCTGGAAGGAGTAGACATATGTCTGGGAGACTAGAACACTATGGTTAAGAGGGAATAGGGGGAGGCAGAGCCAAGAAGCAGAAAGATGCCGAAAGAAGAGAAGTTTCTAAAGGGATTTACTCTGACAGTAAGAAGACCATCCCCTCCTTCTTTTCTTTCCCCAGACTGAGCAATCAAAAGATGGAAAGGTAAGTGGAATATGTTACACCTTTTACTTGGCAAGGCATCAGTGATGGTCAAGGACCAAGAGAAGGTGAAAAGGAAAGAACACTTAGGAGTAGTGAGAGAGGTAAACATTGAGGCCAATACTGCTCTTTGATCATGCAGTGATTGGGTAGTAACTGAAAGGTGGGGAAGAGGAAAGATTAGAGAATCACTAGAGGATAACTGCTCATATGCTAGAAGATGAAAAAGAGAAGAAGGAAGTGGGAAGCATAGTAAAATAGGTTCTAGATAAGAATAGTATGGAGCAAAGCAATAATGGGATATAACAGACATCAAGGGAAAATACAGAGGTATTAGAAAGATAAAATTAGAGAAATAAAGGAAAAGGAAGCAAATTGAGAGAAGAACTAATGCAGCAACAGAAAAGGGGAGGAGGGAAAAGGGAATGAAAAGAGAGTGATAGAGGTAAACCAAATTATGCAAATGTGAGAAGATGAGAAAATATGGAATAAGAAAATAGCAGTAGATACTGAAAGTATTTAAGGCCAACCCAAAGATGATGAAGGTTTTTGCAGTAAGATTGAGACAACAGGGTGTGGAATGGGAAAGCTTTGAACTAGGATACTGTGCAATAGATAGGAAAAAGGTAAAACTGGAGAAAATGTTGGAAGGACTCAGAAAATTGTCAAGAATTGTATGTAGAAGCAAAGGAAGGGAAGAAGGAAACAAAGAGAGTAGACAGCTATGAAGGGAACTGAGGGAAGATAGGACAGAAATGGATATTATCAAGGAAACAAGTAGAGCAGTAAAGGAAGAATTTGGAAGGGAATATAAAGGGAGAAGTGAAATGGCTTAGAAATAGAATAGCCAGGGCAAAGGCCCCAGTAAGTGATGGGCTTCCAATACAATACTGAGAGCTGCAGAAAGATGAAGTAGTGAGATGATGAGTTGGGTTGTTTAATGGAATTCTGAAAGGGGAAAGTATTCCTGAATTATGGAATGAGGCAGTGATTTCGGGAATTCCCAAGGATGGGAAAGACCCAACAATACGCAGCCTTGTATAGACTGATTATCTATGTTATATCACAACTATAAATGCTTTATGATGATACAGAATGAAAGACTGGAGATTTTCCTAGGGATTATACATGGAGATCACACTGGATACGTACAAGGAAAAAACAAGTGACAATTTGATAAAGACACTAACTAATGCAAGGTGCTCAAGAGAAAGGAAAAAATTGAAGCTGATTTTGTTACATGCAGAGAAGGCCTATGAATGGATGGACTGAGAGAATGTGTTAGTGCCTGGAGAAAGTGGTTTCCAAGTAGATGGATAGATATGATGTACCAAGGAACAAAAGGAAAGGATTAAGATTAGAGTGAAACTGTGAGAGGAAATAAAGGTAAGAGGTATAGACAAGAATACCTGCTTTTTCCACTCATAATAATTAAATGGTTAGAGTTAATGGGGCGAGGGGTGGAGTGAAGAATATCTCCTTGTATGCAGACAATGCATTAATTGCTGTCACACAATATAAGGAAGGCATAAGGAAACTCGCACATATTAGATGAATTTGAAATAAAAAGAAGGTATGTGGTCAATCATGATAAAAGAATAGTACTTTTGGTAAGAGGAGGAAGAAAAGAAGGAAAAGAAAAGGAGTGATGCTGGGAAAAAAATTAAATTCCTGGACTTAGAATAATGGAGATAGGGGAGGAATCGAGGATAATGACATATGGAGATTTATAAGTAGGTGACAGGGCAGTTGCAAAAATGGAAAATACTTTATAAATAGATAAAAGAATTAAAATCCTGCAGATGTGTCTCATACCAGAATTTATATACCCAGGACAAGCTTTTTGGGAGTTACTAAAAAATGCATCAGAAATGAAAGAACAGGGTAAGAGGACTGCCTGGCACCACATTCCTGGTGATGCAGGAATAAAGGAGAGGCCATTCTAGACTTCTGTCTGGCAAATAATTTCATGGTGGTCAGCACATGGTTCAGCAAGAGACAGCCACAGGATCACACACAAGAGGTGCCAAAATGCAACTCGGGTAAACTTCTTCCTAATAAGGAAAGGGCATTGGGGTAGAATCAATGATTACAAAGTCAGCTCCAGTGAAAGTCAGCACATAGCATAAACCAGTAGAAGCCACAATCAGTTGCAAGCATTGGTCAGAGAAGGCTCAGATGTCAACAGAGAACTATACTGGGGACCTAGACGTTGACTGGAGCAAAAGCACAAGATTTCCAGGTCTCTAGCTTCTCAGAAAGAAAAGGAAATAGTTGGAGTTGAAGAATGGAAGTGTCTCAAAACTGCATGTGTGGGGACTATAAAACAGACAAGTGGCAGAGTTATGTATGGAGATAAGGTACATAAGGAATGCAGGGGGTGCAATGTAGAAGTCCAGGAGGTTATCAAGAGAATGCAAGAGTGGAGGGAAAAGTGTGAAATAGAAAAGATGTATCAGGCTAAGAAGGAATAGTAGTTGACTAACTAAGAGAGCAGTCACAATAGCAAAGAGCAAGTTATCAGTGGTACTCTATTGGCTTCTGGGAAGGCACTCAGCAGATGGAGCAAAGAAATTCTATCAGTCTGCAAGGCAGAAACAGAAAGATAAAGAAGATAGTCATCAGACACCCTTCATATGGAATGCCAGCACCAACTTGCCCACAGGACACCAAAAGCAGATGGAACAAGTACATCCAGCAGCTTCTGATTGAATAAAACCGCACAGAAGCTGGACTGCCCCAGATACTGCCTATGATGAAAGAGGAAGAATAGCCTATCTCAGAAGAAGCAAGAACCTCACTAAAGAAAATGAAGTCTGGGTAAGCAGCAGGCTCAGATGATGTCAGTGCACATATAATCTAGATTTTGGGTGAGATAGGGCAAAAATGGGTCCATGGGGTATTTGTAGCAGTATATATATAGAGAGAGAGATATCCCTGATGACTGGAGTATAAGCATTCTAATGTCAGCGTGTATAAGAGCAGAGAACATTCACAACCATAGGCAGTATAGAGGTATCAAATTCCTGTCACAACTCCATGAAAGTACTGCAAGAAGGGTGATGGATAAATTAATACACAGAGTAGTAGAAAGCAGCATGGAAGATGAGCAGCTATGATTCAGAACAGGATGCAGCACAGCTGAGCCAATGTTTGCAGTCTGTCAGGTAGTTAGGAAGCTAGAGATGAGGAACAAGTCCAAGTGGAAATTCCTAGACCTGGAAAAAGAATATGACAAGGTCCCAAGAATGCTGATTTAGGCAGGCCTGTTATGGTTCAAAGTCCCTAAAAAACTCATAAAGTGAATGCAAGCTATGTACAAGGAACCAGTGGTACAAGTATGAACAGTGTTTGGACTCGGGAGGGTTTAGCTCTGAGCCAGCTCCTGTTCATAACTGGTGGTGAAGGACTACATTAGTGAGCAGGTTGGAGGGGACAGATCAACAAAGCAAGATGATGCAGCATTACAAGCAGACTCTAAACACAAACTTCAACAAATGATACAAGAATGGAATGCAAAACTGAAGGGTATATGGGTTAAAACTGAGTACAGACAAGACAGTTGCCATGGTAGTAAATGGGGAAATCAAAAGAAGCTAAAAACCGAGATAGAAGGGGAATAATGAAACTTGTGAACAGACTGAATTATCAGGGAGGGGGTGGTACAGGTATAATGGAAGGTCTGATTGAGGATATCAGTGCTAGAACCAGCGGGACTAAAGATAATTGAGTGTCAAGGGTAGTGTGTGATAAAAGAATGGCAAAGAAGCATGGAGGAAGAGGAATGGGCAGAAATTATACAGCTCCCAAGGTACATAAAGGAAGTGTGAGGCTTGTACATCCTTGTATGGGAATGTCTTCATAATCCAATTAGGTTAACAAGAATGTTCCAAGGTTCCCAGGAGTAGATGGAACATGTTGGTTATGTATGTGAGAAGGGGGCGTGCCATATTCTGAGAGTGTAGGCTTTTAAATGGTTTTAGGGAAGAGCTGAATGCAATGATGGAAGAGAGAATATGGAAGGGTTGGGTTTAATAAAAAAATGTTTGTTATCCTAAGCCATAACAAAAAAATTACATCATAAAAATGAAATGCAGAACTACTAATGGTGATAGCAAAGAAAGAAATAACCACAAAATGGAGGAAACAGGGGCCTGAAGGGAGAGGAAGTGAGAAAACTGATGATAGAGTTGATGCTGGATGAAAAGGGAGAAATGGAAAAAAAGAATATGCTAAAATGCAGAAAAAGGTGGGAAGGATGGATAGATGTAGGATACCTGTAACATAAGCAGTAAAGAGAAAGAGAGTACCAAAGGGAGGGAGGCTGTGGGAAGATCATCACTATAAACAGTGCTAGTAATTGGGCAAATTAGGGGTTGAGATGTTGCATAGTTAATCATGTCTGCAGAAACATGGAAGGGGATCAATATGAACGCAAGTGCTGACTGGGGGGGAGGTGGGTCTTGCCAGGAAGGATTTAGTAAAGTATGGGGGACTGATTGTCATAAAAAATCGATGTTTCTTGTTGGAAGAAAGAGTGAGGTGTGCTGCTAGTTTGAATGTTAAGGAACTGAGTTATCCCATGTTTCAAGAATATTGTAATCCCTAGTACTGGGTTAAGCCTAAGGTGTTACTAAAATGGGAAGGATAATTTAGGAGAAACTGCAGCAAGAGCTAATTGCTGGGGAGTAAAAAAGTATACTATACATGCAGAATGCATGAAAATGTACTAACATGTTATGACACTAAAGATTCTTACATGTGTTGTTTAAAAACAAAAAAAAAAGATATTGCTCCATTGTGTTCTAAAATTAATATGCAAGTACTTTGTTTATTTTTGCCTGCTTATGGGGGAGAGAAAGGTCTAACTGTGTAGGTAGATGGGAAGCACAATGTTTATCTGAAGTTAACTTAAAGAAAAAGTACATTCTTGATCCAAATATTTTTGTGTGCAAAAATACATTCATACAAAGATTTCTTATCTTAAGAAAGGAGTTCCATACTATTTTGGGTGTTCTGTGGTTAAGTTTTGTTCATAATTTTGTTCTATGAAAAGAAAACCTCTTCAAAAATTTGTATTTATTATCCTGTTCAATGAAGTTGTACCCTCACTATCAGTTTGCTGACTATGTTCTTTGCTCTACTGAGTTTGTCAGGTATTTTAATGCACAGTGCTTTTGCTGCTCTTGTATATTTGAGCTTGGGTTGCTTGTTAAAATATCTAAATAATATAATGTGTCAGAAATTTTATTCTAAGTTATATTAGGTTTAAACATCCTGTATTTGCATCAGGACTATGTGTATTGCCACAGGAAATAAAATAATAATGAAAGCTAGCACATACTCTAAACCTGCAGTTCAGTGCAACACATACGCACAAAAAAATAAATTAAAAAAATATTACTATTAAAGTAATGAAAGAAACAATTCAAACAGCATCTTTTGGAAAGAGGATACATCCCTGTTTCCCGAATGTTAAGGTTTGCCTCCATTGTCTCTGTTATTAATATAATGTAATTCCATGGTAGTACAACCATGAGAATTCAGCAGTTGATATTCCTTAATACCACTCTGTGTTTTCAACAAAACTGACATCTCTACTGTTTGGTATATAAGTGACTCAGTATAAGCAGATTATGTCAATCTACTTCATTACCCAATGTTTCATTAAAAGTTTCTTTGCTAACAAAATATGCTCCCAGATTTTCCTGGTGAATTTGTCCCAGAAGAACAGAAAGGCTGAATCTGCACTCATTTAGGCTACTGTTGCTACTGTATCTTTTATATTTCCTTGAGCAGTTACATCAGATACATAGTATATGGTCTACATTTACAGGAAGTGTACCTGAGAACATAGGAATGAGAATGTTCAGCAGAAGAATGTGTGTGGGCCTAAGAAACTGACTCACAATACATATATAAAGGTTTGAAGGATCTGCAAACAGGAAGAAAATAAAACTGCAGCATTGACTGTGACATGCTAGTTCTTAAAAGGGCAATATTGTGTGCAGATGCATTATTTTCTATAGAAATATGCCAGTCTAAAAGTCATAGGATTAAGATGGGCAGAGGTCAGAAAAAATTCTTCACATACAGATGGTTGACAAGTGAAATATGCTTAAAGTGAAATGTTGGAAGCTGTAACTGTCATGGATTTAAATAACAAGAACACAGTTGAGTAAAAGCAATCAACCTTTATCAAACAGGTTTGATTGCTTTTACTCAACTGTGTTTGTGTGTTTTACGTTCTAATATTGTTGGCAGCTGTGATTTTTGCATGGATTTAAATAAATCATTTGAAATAAACCATTTGTTGGAGAAAAAGAGAAATCTGCATGCTTATTGTGTGATGTAACAAGCTTTTTGAGTGAGAAGAAAAAGGAACTTGGAAGCAAATGGTCAGACTGCTACATGGTGTATACCATTATCCTCCTGTAAATATGTACTCTGTAGCTAGATCAGAAAGCTTAAAGGTTAATTGTTCACTTTAACTGCACCTTTGAGGTCTTGATTTGAATTCATTCTCTGGTTTAAGCACCGAGACTTGCAAGATTGTGATTTTTAAAAGAAAATTGTTTATTTTCCATTCTTTTGCTCTTCTACTTGCTTGGTATTATATTGCTGTTGTTGACCATGTACAGTCTCAGCAGAATGAAGCAGATGATTTCAATAAAGTGTCTCTGCGTTCATTCAGTACAGCATTTACTGTTTTTTCTGCAGGTTGATTTCAGTATGGAAGATATCAGGTGATTTAAGGCATTTTAAAACATTCTGCATAAAGTAGAATTCACTTTCATCATCAAAGCTGGCACTTTAGACTACAAAGTTGCACATGTCCATCCAAAAGCCAACCACCTAAACTTGTCAGGCTATCGGATTAATGTGCCTCCAGAGGTAGCCACTCAAGGTGTTTTGTTACCGATTCCACTTCTACATTTCAGCTTGGAGCCAACAGTAAATTGTAATTATTATTACACCTACTGGATCCCCAGTTGCCCACTGCTGTATGCTGTTCACAAACAAGCTTGGTGGATAAAGTATACCTTGCAACAGAGATGATCCACTTGTGGATAGCTGAACAGAACAAAAACTAATTTCAGACATAACATGGGAATATGTCTTAATACAGGTTTTCGTTTGCTAGCAGTTCAAATAAGTAAAACTCTGAGCTCCTTTGTGTCATGTATGAAAGACATTCACAAGGAAGAAGCTCCAGAATTAAATAAATAATTTCAGTCATAGCTTATCTGCTCCTAACTTTAATGGTGCACAAGTCTGTGTCCCTGTTTATGTAGAAAAAAATGTTTAATTAAAAGGAGCCTGATTGCATTTACTGATAATCAAGTGGGTGGCTTAATTAAGAGTCATTTGATGTCTGAAACAAGGAAAGTAAAGAATGACATGTGGATGTGTTGATTAAATACATAGTAAACAGAATCATTCATCTCCATATGAAGCACAGTCTGAACAAACAGAACATTTCATCATTTTTAATGTATTCTCTTTTGAATTGCAAATACTGAATTCATAGAACAGGTTGAAAACAGGCCAGATATGGCTTTGATTAGTCCAAATAATGCAAACAACAAGAAATGCTTTGAATGTTAATTCAGTAATCTATATTCTGATTTGGAGAAGAGACATGTTTCTATAGATGGATACCTTACTGAACAACCTATACTACCTTTCATGGCCATATGCTACATATTGTGTGTATGCTGTAGCGATACCCATTTTTACACACAATAGTTTAGCTTGCCTTTTGAAGCATGTCTATTGAGGTATATTTCTAAAAGAGACTACTTTATTTCATTATTTTGAGAAAAACTGAATTGTGCATCTTTGTTGCCACTACATACTTGAATCTTCTGTTTGATCCTCTTGTACATTTTTATTGTAGCTCCTTATGACTGCATTATTTGTTCATCTTCACTCACCTTTGAGTCCTCATCATGCCTGCTTAATTGGCTTGTTCATAGCCCAAGAGTTAATCCTGCAATCAGTTTATTCCTTCTAGGCTGGAGGAATGAGCAATGAGACTGCTGCCTTCGAATATGAAGATGTGTCTTCCACTTCTGGAGACATCCTCGCTGTAGTATTGCCTAGTCCTCAATGATATCTGTACTCCAGTCAGACACCCCTCAACTTTCCCACCTTACTGAGGCAAGTAGACAATGCCTCGTCATTCATCTTTCTTCCTGGCCAGCTTTACCAGTGCCCCAGCTGCTGACTGAACCCAAATCACCTGGAATGGTAAGCAGGGTTTTATCCAAACCTGTCAAAATCTAAACTGTACAGTTTTGGAGAAAGGCAAAATGGAGGGGGGGGGGTGATGATGATGGCCCAGCATCAGTGGCAAATTTTCTATAGTGCCCTTATAAATTTAGAGAGTTGCTGAAATAACAGGTTTTGCATTAATATGCATTTTATGAATGATATGAAATCTGAAGCCCAAGTGCCTGTTATTATTTAATGAATGCAGTCATCAATGATTTGCCTGAAAGCTGCAAATTTTGTATGGAACAGTCCCAAAATATGAAGCAAAAATCTAGACATTCTATGAAATTCTGGACAGTTCAGAGGTACTACTCTATCCGTTTATGCCATGGAGTTGGTACCTCATAACACATTAATTAATGAATCTAAATGTTAGGAAAACAAGGAAACACATGGACACCTGTAACAATTCTACACTATAAGGTGCAAGGGCACTAAAAACTGGAATTAAATATATCAATCACTCTGACTACTGCACCAGATATGACATGTACCACCAAGCTATGAGGCTTCCAGTTACTACAACCATAGATTCAAATTATACTGAAGCCAGACCAGATTCTATGAGCAGCAGTTTTTAGCAAGAAGCATACAAAAAGAAAGTACAAAAGAGAGAAGAACCTTATAAAAACTGCTGGGAGGAAACTAAGCCAACAAAAGCCTTTTTGAATAGGTTGGTGTCGGTCCTTTTGTAGAAGAAAGAGTCAAACTCCTGCCATGTACAGGGCAGTGTCAATCCATGGACCATAATCACCTTGTCAATACCCACCCTCATAGGGGGCCTCCTGTCTTCAGAGGGACAAAACAAGTCAGGCTGGGGATGTATTTATGGGTACCCATCCATTTGTTAAGGTTTGACTTAAAGGAAGTAAGGGTATTGCTCTATTTTATAAGTAAGGGAAGATTTTTCCAAAGATGGAGGTAACATTGTCTTCAACATGTCCCATTTATTTATTAATGGAAATTCTACTCTTTAGTTCAAATCCTTGTGTTGCCATTTGTTTTGTGTAGGTAGAAATCAAGGACATTCTGAAACTTAGCATAGAAGATTATTGTTATCAACTGCTAACAAGCTGCTATTGTAGTCAGAGGATTGATTCATGCAGTCCCCATTTACCTTCTTTGTGACTCTGAGCAAGTCACTTAACCAAACAGTGTTTTTTGCATTTGAGAAACTGGACAAGGCTCTTAAATGATCGCCTTGGCTACATACCTAGTTGCTGCCTATGAATCTATGAAGGAGGGCTGTGTCCTTTATAGTATGAACAGTATCAGCTGATGGGAAAACACTGTTATTTCACTCATAGTAACACCCTTCCAGGTGTCAGTAATTTGCGAATATCATTAAACTGTGTGTAGAGCCATGCAAAAAATGTAAACACTTAGCATGCTATTTGCAGCATAAGCAGCTGAATTGTATGCTAATCAACCAATCCAAAATGGAGGAGCTATTCAACAATCTATAAAGCAACCATATAGACTTATTGCTGGTTTTCCTTTCAAATTCCAAACCTGTTGGAATACAGGCACAGAAAGGAATCTAGGGGCTGCTGTGTATGTGCAACAAGCTGAAGTCTATGCTGCTGCTGAGGCTAATAGACCAAGGCCAAGAAGGAGAAGAGTTTTCAGACTCCAGTTAACTTATCACAGTCTGTATGACATGGAAATTGTAGAGTGCTACATGGTAGATAGAGACACACTAAAGAACTCAGTAACCTGTTGCCCCCAGCTCAGAGCCAGAACAACCTGAGGGGAACCCATACCAGTGGAGACAAAGGTATATGTACCACTTAGAAGTTTAGCTACAGGTACTTTTCAGAGAACAGCAGGGACATGATGAGGGTGTCACAGGCATCAACATCCAGGATTCTCCATCAGTTCCTGTCCTCTGCTCCAACATGTCAGTGACCACATATATTTTCCCCATTTTGCTGAGGACAGGACCAGAAATGTGCAGGAGTTCTACCCTGTAGCACACTACCCTGAAGTAGTGGGTGCCATAGATTGCACACACACCGACATTAAGGCACAACCTGGGGAACAGGGAAGGCTCTACATAAATAAAAAGGGCTTCCTTTCTATTAACTGCCAAGTCCATGTGTAATGCTAAGGGAATCATCTTGAACATTTGTGCTAGCAACCCAGGCAGTTACTATGACTTACATATCTGGCACACCTCCCAAATGTATCAGATGTTCACTAGGGGGGATATTCCCCAGGGTCATTTACTGGGGGATGCAGGTTATGCACTGGAACCATGGCTAACTGCAATCATCAGAAATGCACACACACCCACTGAAGAATGCATTGAGGCACACACTCGAACCAGAAATATTATAGAGCGTGTGTTTGGGCTGCTGATGTCATGGTTTCAGTGCCTACATACATCTGGGACAGTTCTGCAGTACAATCTATGTATATGTACTGAAATATTCACAGTATGTGCCATGCTACACAACATCATCCTGAGAAAACAGCTTCAACAGGATCAGCAAGGGGAAAGGGCACACATCCCACCACCAATGGCAAGGTCACCACAGACACACGCAGGTGAGGAGTCAGTGGGGGAACCAGCCAGCAGCTGCTGTAGGTGTAGGCAGATGTAGGCATTCACAATGTGACTTACGTGTGTTCATTATCATGTAGTAGGCCTCAGGCATCAAAGTTTCACACAGTTATGTCTTTGGTGGTCACTGAATGTCCTCAATTTAGCATCATACTTTTGTAATGGAGAATCATTAAAGAGAGAAGTTAGAAAGTAATGAGACACATTTCAGTTTCAGACTTCACAATCCTCACAAGATCATTAACAATACTGATGCAGAAAAATGTTTGATGCTGTCAACTGTCTAACCTTCTAAGACCAATATAAGTAAAAGGTACAATTACCAGTTCAGCATCACAAATGCAGATATACTAAACACTACGTCATCTGTGTACCCTGAGCATCAGACACAAATGTTATGTATCCCGGAATCCAAAAGATAGAAATCAGGGTTATGGCATAGTTATCACTTGCAAAGGGTGTTGTGTGGGAGGGCAGGAAGCCTAGGCTTACACAATAGGTCAGTGTGTGTGTAAGAAAGAGAAGCACATAGACATTTGGATAAAGTAACAAATAGCCAGTGAGACAAAATGAGCTTTAAGCTTCACAGCTGAACCATGTAACGTGTGTGTGTGTGTGTGTGTGTGTGTGTGTGTGTGTGTGTCTGTCTGGGTCCTCCTGGAAAAATTGGTGTGTGTGTCTGCATGAACACAGCCAAGCTCTGTCCTCGCCCTACGTGTTGGTATGTCCAACAGGTGTGAGCTGCACATGGTAGAGGTGGAAGTTCATCATGGTCATAACCGGCCATGAGAATTGGATCTGCCAGGAGTCACACTGGCACACCTACATCCATGGTCAGATGCACTGCTGCTACCTGAAAGTGTCTGACAATTGCTGGACAAGATCTCCTTACAAGGATGCCCAGGACAAAGACCCAATGGCCTGCCACATCTGGGCATGCACACCTCAACCACTGATGGAGCAGTGGAAGTACTGCCACTGTAGAAGCATAATTGGGCATGGCCACATTGGCTAAGAGCTGATGATGTGGCTGGCTTACGCCTACTAGAATGTCGTTCCCCTCCCAGCCGACATTCAATCACAGACAGCACCCATTCCAATGTGTCATTCAGCCAATCTATTGAATTGGCAACACAGTGGTGGCAGTCCTGCATGAAAGCCTGTGCCACATCTACAACCCTAAGCATTTCTCTGGAGGACCTATGGGAGCATGCCTGCGGCTCCATGATTGCTCTAAACATACATTAGTGGCATGGGAAGACACACCTAGATCAGGTGGAGGATGGACAGCAGGCCTCCTCCGAGCACCCCTAACAGCCCTCCTACATGGCACCTCACCCACACTTTGGTTATGGCCAGAGTCAACAGGCACTGAAGTCACAGCAACCACACTTCTCTGAACGAACGTCTAGCCCTCCACCTGTCCAATATCTGAGGGCTCACTGGAATAGTTAGGCATAGGCCTACTGACTGCATCTGATTGAATTACAGAGGATGGCTGAATGTCAATCGCAGTGTCAGATTCAACCTCTGCAACCCCAACTGTGCCTCTGTTTGACCACCATCATTATCAGAGTCTGCTGATACTCTGACATCAGGAGGTAGAAGTCCCACACTTCCATTGTCAGGATCACCTGTGATAATAAACAACAAATAACAAAGCAAGAAAATAGCTGATCCACGACAGTTAAAGTTCAGTAAGAACAACCACGCAATTAGATTAAAAAAAATGAACTTTGGCCATTGAAAATATGTATATTTAATAGCAATAGTAAAGCTTTCAAGTAGAAACACATTCTTTCTCATAGGTACTAGACTATCGGCCCTAGAGCCCTATACAAGCCTAGCAAAAAAGGTACCCTGGCTTTCACCACCCAAGAAAATTATTTTCCTGTGGCCCTGTCGAGCAGAGCCACAGAGGTGATCCCTGGGGTGAATTTCTTATTTCCCATCCAATCATCAAGATTTTTCTTGAAGAGCGCTAATGAGGAGCTTTGTTTGATATAGATAGGTAGTTTGTTCCAGAGTATGGGAAGTCTCTGGGACAGGAATATATCCCTCCAGCATGTTCTGTTTATTGTGGTGACAAGGTTAAGGTCCCTAGAGCATGTAGCTCTGAGGGATTGGGATTTCTTTAAGTGGAGCAAGTCCAACAGCTCTACGTTTGACATAGCTTTGTATGTTAGGCAGAGATCGCCTCTGAGTAGTCGTTATGCAATGGAGTAAAGTTGGAGTTTTTGGAGACGGTCTGCGTAGGGCATCTGTTTGAGGCCAGTAATCCTCTTTGTGAGGTATTTCTGTGGCCTTTCCAGTTTTAGATGTCTTGTGAGGTACATACCAAAAGGGGTATTGTAGTCTATAATAAGCCTAATGAGTGACGAGCAGAGGGGAACAGTGACCTCTATTTTCCTGGATGAGAAACCTTTTGTGATGAGGTGTGCCACATAGAAGGATTTCCTGATGACTGTGGCAATCTGATTATCAAAGGAGAGACTACTGTCCACCTGTGTCCCAAGGTCTTTTATCACACTTTCGGTGTTAAGTAGACTACCACCTATGTGGTAGCTCATGGGTACAGAGTTTTTACCAAAGGGGATGACAATGCGCATTTTGGCATTGAGCTTGAGGCCATGGTTTTGACAACAGGCATCTGTCTCAGTGAGACCCTTTTGTAGGATGTCCACATTGTTAAAAGTTTCAGTTATGGCTCCTCGTTTGCAGTCATCTGCAAACTTCATTAGCCAAAGACCTTCTGTGTTGGCCTGTACTTCAGAAAAGTAGATACCAAACAGGACAGGACCCAGGACTGAACCCTGTGGTACTCCACTTGTCACTGGTCTGAAGTCGGATTTGGAGTCTGCTAATTCACAGTGTGGGTTCTGTCAGTGAGCCAGTTGGCAACCCATCTTGTGACATAGGGATTGATACCTAGTTTAGTGAGTTTATCTGTAATTCCAGAGTGGGTGATGGTGTCAAAAGCCTTGGCAAAATCTAGATAGTCTGTGTGAACTGGCTGTGGTGACTGCTTCAAAGAAGTCAGGTTTAAGAGACATGATCTGCCTTTTACAAACCCGAACTGGGTGGACTGGGTGGAGTCCAGAGTTTGGTTACTGACTTGAAACTGTAGTTTTATTGGCCATTTTGGGTCAATTCCAAAACTCCTTCATCTTCCTCTCTTAAAACCCTCTTTTGCGCGGTTTTGAGCATAGCGTAACAACGGGCAGCGCTGCCTAATTGGGTTTAAACTATTCCTGGCTCCACAAAGTCTGCTCTTCACTTTTTCCCTTACAACTGCTCTATCTCTCAATTTAAACACCATATTCTCATTCTAAGGCCCTTCACTGGTCCAATTAAGTAATCCTACAAGTTAGCACTATTAAACCATAAGCACTACTTACTCTTATACTCTCTACGATTACCCTGTCCTCTATTGGTCCGTCTTAAATTCAGTTTCCCTGTTATTCTAGCATGCCCAAAGGTCAGTCAATGGTTTCCTCTCCAGTCCAGCCAGTGAATCTGGGAATTTTGAGGCAATGTTACAACTGTCTCATGTACACGGACAACCCTCTCCTCCTCCAAACAGGTTCAAATATATGTGAGAGATGCAACTATTTAGCCAAACTGGAGGCTGACCTCTCTCATCTCAAAACTGGTGTAACCAGTCAGGAGGAGAAGGTAACCTCACACAACACAATTCCAGTATCACATAGTCCCACCACATCAGCAAACCAAATGCATAAATACACAAAAACATACTCGGAGGCTCTAAATAAAAATCTACCTAAGCAACAGAGACCTCCAAAGCAGACATCCAAGCAAACGCTACCTCAAAACAAAACACACACAACACATAACCCACAAAGTCAATGTGCCAAGCAGCCACAGCCCTTAAGGCTGAATAACACACCTGATACTCTTGTTATAGGTGACTCTATTGTCAGACACACTGACGTCCCGCTCACCAGGCTGAATAAAGAGAAGGTCACGGTGAGCTGCCTGTCTGGTGCTAGGATCCAACACATAACGCAAGCACTCGGGTCACTCCAAAGCAAATACAAATATGACTCAGTCATTGTACATGCTGGTGTGAATGACCTGAGACGTACCTCCCTGCACTACATGAAAAGAGACATAGAGGAGCTCTCTGATCATGTAGCCCAGGCTGGTATGACCCTGACCTTGAGCAGCATCTTACCCTCACCTAGAATGATGCCACAGTACAAAGACGAAATGATCGATTTTAACAATTGGCTAAAATGTTGGTGTCATTCAAAGGGGATCCAGTGTCTGTCAGCCTGGGATGACATGCTCGACAAGCCATGTTGCTTCGCTAGGGATGGCTTGCACCTGTCACCACTGGGCTTTTGGATATTGGCAAAGGCTCTTGCCACCCCCATAGTGCCTTTTTTAGGCAAGGCTCAAAAGTCAAACCCACCCCCATAGACAGCACAAGCAACAAGAAACTAAGGGTAATGCTGCTAAACGCCAGAAGTCTTAAACTCAAGATGCACGCACTCAAAGCTCTCCTCAGTATGGAGAACATTGATATCTGTGCAGTGACAGAAACCTGATTCAAGGCTCCAGAGAGCACCCCAGCACTACCAGGCTATACCTCGTATCATGCTTTTCGGCCCCAAAACCCGGACCGAACCACAAAAGGAGGGGGAGTTTCCATATTTATCAAGGATATCCACACCTCCAGGTTAGTGGCATTGCACGAAGTATCGGAGACCATCCATGTGCAACTAACAGTGGGCAAGACTGCTTTTCAGTTTATAGCATCCTACAGACCACCTTCTCAAAGTCAGGAATCCCATTCGGCTTTCCTGAAAACATTGGAGAACATGAAGATCTCTCCAAACACCATTATATTAGGCGACTTCAACTACCCAAATATTGACTGGGAGCACTACTCAAGCCCCAGCACCTTAGCCCAAAGATTCCTGGAAATTATAAACTCAAATGCTATGGAACAACTAGTCACCATTCCCACAAGAGGGGACAACATACTAGACCTGATCATTACCAACATGGGGACTCTATGCTCCACACCAGAAGTATATCCCTCATTGGTAAGATCAGACCATAAATTAATTTCACTGAATGTCCACATCCCGACCCCACCCCCAGCCCAGAAAACCACAGTGAAAAACTTCTCAAAAGCGAACTTCTCACTTCTCAAAACCGAAGTGGAATCCTTCAAGGCCCCAGGGCCAGTGGAAACTACAGCCCAAACTGCAGAATCCTATATAAATGCATTCTACGGACATCTCCAGGAATGCATGGATCATGCTATCCCAAACAAAACCAAGACCCAATCATACAAAGGCAGGCGTCAAGTCTGGTGAACCCCTGCCATAAATAAACTGTACAACAGAAGGAGGAAGCTACTACATGATAGAGAAAAATCCCTAATAGGGAAGGCATCTCTGATCAGTACTAGAAAAAAATTACGATCCCTCATAAAATCCTCCAAGGCCAGCTTCGAGAGAAAAATTGCACAGGACACCAAAGACAATCATAAGGCTTTTTTCAGTTATGTTAGAAACCTGGGATGCAACTCCCAGACTTGTTCTGAGTTGATTCTAAACGACAAAAAATACGCTGAACCCACAGACATCGCCAATATCCTGGCAGACAGGTTCAGTGCAAACTTCTCCACCCCCTCCCCCCCAAAAGAGCAAGTATCTATCCCGGCAGAGGGCTGCCTCCCAAACATTTCAGATGCTCAGGTGAAGGCTGCCCTCTCCAAAGCAAAAAACACTGCATCCATGGGACCAGATGGCATCCCAGGTTGCGTCCTACATGAACTACAAGAGGAACTAATCCCTCAAATAAAACAGCTATACAATCTCAGCCTCACTACAGGATATGTGCCCACAGAATGGCGTACAGCAACAGTGTACCCACTCCACAAAGGTGGAGCCTCTACGGACCCTGGAAACTATCGACCCATAAGCCTGACTAGCTCAGTCTGCAAGGCTATGGAGAGGATCATCATGGAGCTCATAAACAAAGACATTGGGGACCTACAGACACTAGATCCTACCCAGTTCGGCTTTGTCAAGGGCAGATCCTGCCTTTTGAACCTGGTTAACTTCTTTGAAACAGTCACCAAAGCCATAGATGAAGGGAAGGTAGTCCACACAGCCTATCTGGACCTTGCAAAGGCATTTGACACAATACCCCACTCGGGCATCATAGATAAGCTATCCAGCTTAAATATAAACCCCTATGTCACAAGATGGGTCGCAAACTGGCTCAAAGACAGAACCCACAGAGTGAGAGTTGCTGGAGCCATGTCAGACTCGAAACCGGTCACAAGTGGCGTCCCACAGGGTTCTGTCCTGGGATCACTCTAGTTCGGTATATACTTTTCCGAGGTACAGGCAAACGTGGGAGGACTATGGCTCACCAAGTTTGCAGACGACTGCAAACTGGACGCCATAATCAACTCTCCAGCTGACACAAACATCTTTCAAAAAGGTCTCACAGAGACAGATAACTGGTGCCAGCGCCATGGTTTAAAGCTAAATGCCAAAAAATGTATAGTCATACCCTTTGGCAAAAACAATGTGCCCACAAATTACCACATTGGCGGAAACCCATTAAGTACAGAAAAAGTTATTAGGGACCTGGGGACCCAAGTTGATAGCAATCTCTCCTTTGAAAACCACATTGCCAAAGTGGTTAGAAAGACCTTCTACATAGCCCACCTCATCATGAAGGGTTTCACATCTAGATCAAGAGAGGTAATCGTGCCCCTTTATTCATCCCTCATCAGGCCCATCATAGAATACAATGCCCCTTTTGGGATGTACCTTACCCGACACCTGCAGCAGTTAGAAAGACCCCAAAAGTATCTCACCAAGAGGATCAAGGGTCTCAAACAGATGCCATATGCTGCTCAGTTAAGAAAACTCCAGCTCTACTCAGTTGCATACCGCCTACTTCGAGGCGATCTATGCCTGACATACAAAGCTATGTCAAATCCAGAATTAATGGACATGCTCCACCTCAGTAAATCTAAATCCCTTAGAGCCACACGCTCGAGGGACTTGAACCTCAGCACAGAAATAAATAGAACTTGCTGGAGGGACAGGTTCATAACCCAGAGGCTCCCTTCGCTCTGGAATAGAATTCCAGTTCATGTGAGGCAGAGCACCTCACTGAATCTCTTCAAGAAGAATCTCGATAAGTGGATGGGGAATCGTAGGTTTGTCCCAGGGATTACTCCCGTGTCACTATTAGACAGAGGCACAGTAAACTAAACCTTAGAAAGGGCACAGTATACTCAAATCAAGGGGTGGCATAAGCCATACAGAATCGGGCTAGGCTTATAATTGCCCCAGGGCAGATAGCCTAGTATGAACCTACGAACCTATGAACCAATGTTTTTGTTTATAAGTTCCATGATGATACGTTCCATGGCCTTACAGACCAGGCTCGTTAGGCTAATGGAGTGGTAGTTCCCAGGGTCCTTGGTGGCTCCCCCTTTGTGGAGTGGGATAACTGTCACTGTGCGTCATTCAGTGGGTACAAAGCCTGAGGTGAGGCTATGATTGAACATGATGCTTAGGTGGTGTGCCAGTTCATTCTGTAGTTCATGTAGAACACAGCATGGGATGCTGTCAGGTCCCATGGATGCTATGTTCTTGGCTTTGGCGAGAGTGGTTTTTACCTGGGCAGCCGTGATTACAGGAACTTTGCATTCTTCTGGTATAGAGATGGGCCCTTTAGGGGGTGAGGGGGGAGTTAACACTGAAGCTATCTGCCAAGATGTTCACAATATCAGTTGGTTCTGTATATTTAGTGCCATTGTGCTGTAACTCAGAGCATATCTAAGTGTTGCCATTGAGATTCTTGACATAGCTATAGAATGCTTTGTGGCTGTCTTTAGAATCAGTGGCAATTTTGTTTTCATAACAAGCTTTGGAGGATTTTATGAGGGATCTCAGCTTCTTACTGAGGCTGACCAGGGAGTTCTTCCAGTCATGGGATTCTACACTTTTTTGCAACAGATTATTTCTTCTGTTGTAGAGTTTGTTTATGGCAAGGGACCACCAGATTGGCTTCCTTTTTTTGGAGGATAGCATCTTGGTTTGGTTAGGGAAAGCATGATCCATGCACTTGTGTTAAGTGCTTATAAAGTGCATTTGTGTAGGATTCAGCAGTTGTATCTCTGTTGTCCATCTGCATGGGATTCGTGAAGTTTGCCACTTCTGTCTTAAGAAGAGTGAAATTGGCTTTGGACTGGAGGAATTGTTTATGGTGGTTTCCCTAATGGGTGGGTGGGGGCATGATGTGGATGACTAGGCTGATTAGCTTGTGGTCAGATCTGACCAACGAGGAATTGACCTCTGGTGTGGAACACTGGTTGCCCATGTTGGTAATGACCAGGTCTAGGATATTGCTGACCCTGTTGGGGGTGTGGATAAGTTGATCCAAGGCATTGGAATTTATGAATTCCAGAAAACGTTGAGCTAAACAGTTGGTACATGAGTAGTTTTCCCAATTAATGGTGGGGTAGTTGAAATCACCCATTATTAGGATGTTGGGTTGTACCCTAATATTTTCCAGTGTATCAAGAAATGAGGAGTGGGAATCCTGGGGCATGGTGGGTGATCTGTTGCAAGTTACAGTTTGGATTGCAGTCTTGCCTAGAGTTAGTTGTACTTGGATAATCTTGGATCCATTATGCTGAGCAGCAAGCCTGGAGGTGTGGATATCCTTAATGAATATAGACACGCCTCCACCTTTAGTGTTTTGGTCCAGGTTAGGTAACCAAAAGATGTGGCATTATTTATAACCTGGTAATGCAGGTGTGCTCTGTCGAGCCTTGAACCAGGTCTCTGTCACTGCACAGATGTCGATGTTCTCCATTTTAAGGATTGCCTTGAGTGAATGAATTTTGACGTTTAGACTTCTAGCATTGAGTATCATTACCCTTAGATTTTGCTTGCTTGTACCTGTTATGGTGATGAATTTGTCATTTGAACCTTGCCTAAAATAGACACTATAGGGGTGGCAAGAGCTTTAGCCAGTATCTGGAATCCTAAGGGTGACAGGTGCAGGCCATCTTTGGCAAAGCATCGTGGTCTGTCGATCATGTCATCCCAGGCAGACAGATACTGGATCCCCTTAGAATTACACCAGAAGCTTAGCCAATTGTTGAAGTCAATCATTTTGTCCTTGTACTGTGGTATCATTCTGGGTGATGGCAGGATGCTACTCAGGGCTAGGGTCATACCTGCCTGGGCTACAAGATCGAAGTGCTCCTCCATGTCTCTTTTCATGTAGTCCAGGGAGGTACATCTCAGGTCATTCACATCAACATGGACAATGACAAAGTCATATTTGTACTTGTTGTGGAGTGACCTGAGTGCGTGCTTTATGTGGCGGATCCTGGCACCCAACAGGCAGCTGACAGTAACTTTCTCCTTGTTTAGCCTTGTGAGGGGAACATCAGTGTGCCTGACTATAGAGTCACCTATGACTAGAATGTTGGGTACGTTGTTATGCCTTATGGGCTGTGGTTGAGTGGCACACTGAGTTTGTGGACTATGTTTAATTTGGGTTGTGTTGAGGGGTGGAGGTTGCATGCGTTTCTGCTTTGGAGGTTTCTGTTGCTTGAGCAGATTTTTATTGAGAACCTCCGTGAATTTGTGTGTTTTGTATTGCTATGTGTGTATTTTGGTGGTGTAGGTTTTGATGGACTATGTGATGAGTGTGGAGTGGTGCAAGTATTTACCTTGTACTCTTGACTGTCTAGTCCAGTCTTGGGTGAAGAGAGCTTTGCTTCCAGTTTGGCTATATAGTTGCATCTCTCACAGGTTGTAGTGTTGGGTGGTAGAAGGAGAGGGTTGTCTGTGTACATGAGGCAATTGCTGCATTGCCCCAAGATGCCCAGATTCATCAGGTAGACAGGAGAAAACACTGGGAGCTGACCCTTAGACATGCCTGGATAGGTGTTTATTTATTATGTACTAAAAACTGTTTTCCTAAGGACAAGTGAGGAAAGTTGAGTGCTGTAGTAATTTGTAGCTTATTTAGTGCTTACGAGTTCTGAACAAGTGCTGAGCTGAAAGAAATAGATTTGAGTGCTAAAGCTAAAAAAACTGGCTAGTTCTAAGGGAAAATTTGAAGAGCAGACTTTATGGCGCCAGGAATAGTTTAACCCTAGCTAAGTGGCAATTTTTTTTAAATATAACAGTAGCAAATGAGCAAACTGATTTAAACAAATTAACCAATAAAAAGCTAAAAACGGTGCCCCGTTCCAGCAGTCTTCGATCAGACAAGTTCTAACTGCACACTCCTGCCACTAGGGTGCAGGGGAACCTTCTCTGCATCAAACAATGAATCTACAATACATATCAATTTAAAAGTTAAGCAGCCAGTTAAATCATTTTAAAAAATCACATGGCATACATCATTAAATAGCTAAATACATTGCACCTTGCCTGGACAATCAATTTAAATAATAGAAATAAATATAAATAATTCAAATAATGTATTGTTTTAACTTTAAAATAGGTTTAATACTGTTCATAATATTTAGACCAGGTGGCATAGCTGCTCTGAAGTAATTTATCCACTTGTATTTGGCTAGTTCCATAATATTTAAAATGTTACCCCCCCACATTTATTCATGGCCATTCCCTGCAGTACTCTAAAATTAAAAACATATTTTTTCCCATTCTCAGAGATGTGCCTATAAAGTGAATTGGTCTTTATGCCCCTCTGGATTTCTGATAAATGTGAGCATATTCTTTCTATTAATTTTTGATTAGTCTATCCTAGGTAGAAATGATTACAGAACACATCGTTGGTAAGATATATTACATTTATATCTCCTGTGTTCCCTACATAAACAAGTCTCCTCACCTTCATGTTCCCTAGCTACATGGTTGTCTTTTTATAGTGTAGATTCAGAGCTCATAGCACAGTGAATATGCAAATGAGGTGTGAACTTATTCAAATTGCTGAATCCCAAATACTTCGCTCTGTGTAGCACAAGTAAACAAAGGGCAGGCACTCGCTAAGTGTTTGTTGCTAATGGATTGCAACTGTGAATGATTACTGGTATGGAAAAGGAAAACAGCAGCAATGCAGACTGCTCTACCTCTAGTGGGTGTGTCAGGTTAGACTTACAAGGTTGGAAAAGTAAGTAAGCAGCACACAGTTAACAGGTTCTGTTCATTAATATCTGACCTCCCCTTCATTTGTTGACAACTGTATATAATTTGCCATTTAATACCATCACACATTTTAAAGATAATGGTATAGAATGCCTAATAGACTGCATGTCTCAGATTACTGGTGAGATAAGACAAGAATGAGCAATAAACATAGAGAGGTAAGACAGAGCTGCATTTTTGCAAGCAATAGTTATAAACGGTTGTGTGATCACTCAGTGCACTACATCCAAAATTAATAAATATATAAATAATTATGTGGTTTATTAGTACAGCAGATGATGTTGCAGTTAGTTGTATGCAGAATGATTTCATTTCCCTACTGCAAAACTGTCTCTGTGGCAAAGAGGTATAAGGCACCCATACTGTGTTCTGAAGGTTCATTGGAGTGAGAGTTCAAATCCAGACCTGTGCAAAAATATTTCATGTGTACTAACAAACATTTTATAGTATTTATTTCATAGATTGCTTTACTTCATTTCAACTACTTTTCACTTATGTATTTTTTCCAGTGTTTGCACAGTGCATGGCTTAATGCAAACAATGGAAATGGAGAAAATGAATGTCAGATTTGGCTGTGCTTATCTCTCTTGTGCAGTGCTTAGCAGTGTGCAAACCTGGACTAGTGGCTCACACAGGAAGTCGACAGAACCCCTGCAGACAAGGCATATGTAAAAGTCTAAAGGTCAAAAAGGATACATTGTTGCAATTTTTGCTTTCCATCATGTAATGTTGCTAAGCAGTGTTGTGTGGTGGTTACCAGGGTTCCTGAACACTTACAGACAGGATGCAGACAGTCAGTCATTGAAAACATATACATTCAATTAATTCTGTTGAGCATCATGCAAGCGCGCTAAGTGGAGTTGCGTGGCAGTTAACACTGAAAACTTAAGAATGAGTAGGAAATTATGGAATTGTCATGTTACTAGTCCTGTGGCAGCAGGTATAAGTGTATGGCTGGAATGCAGATGGTCCTGGGTTCTAGTACAGGGTGTGCAACCTATGTTTACCATTGTAACAGTGCAGTTTATAACAGTGTTTAAAGCCAAAAACAAATGTCAGGTCATGACATTTATGACCCCAGTGCTTGTCTGCAAACTTAACTCAACTAACAGGTACCTTCCAATTTTGAATATATATTTCCAAGCTACAACAGCAAACACCTCTCAAACTAACGTCAAGTGTCAACAAATAACTTGTAAAGAAAAATAAAGCAGCACCAAGTCACTGAACCACATTAACGTTTAATAAATATATAAAATCCACTGAGCGCTTTCATCCAACTGTATGGTGGGTTTCATCAGAGTACATAATCAACGGAGCAGCTGCCTTATATACAAAAACTTAATTGACATCAATTAATTAATTAACAAAAATAAACCACAAAAAATGTCAAACATTCTAAAAAATAAACGCCTATACATAATAATACATTCCATATAACCATAGAAATATAAACCTAATTATGAACAAGAAGGAAATGCCTAAGCCAAAATCTTGTAATATTGAAATAGTCTTGAAGTAACTGTAGAATAAATGTATATGTATATTTCATATATATGTATATTTCTTGTAATGTAATGCATGATTAGTTATTGTTGTAGTAAAAATGATTGTAAAATGTAATTAGCAACAGGGAAAATTGGGAAGTTTAATTAATATTCTTATATGTTAAATGTTAAAAATAAATAAATAATTGTATATAACTTGTAATAAATATAAAAATGTAGAATAAAAATATACATTTATATAGGCGTTTATTTTTTAGAATGTTTGACATTTTTTGTGGTTTATTTTTGTTAATTAATTAATTGATGTCAATTAAGTTTTTGTATATAAGGCAGCTGCTCCGTTGATTATGTACTCTGATGAAACCCACCATACAGTTGGGTGAAAGCGCTCAGTGGATTTTATATATTTATTAAACGTTAATGTGGTTCAGTGACTTGGTGCTGCTTTATTTTTCTTAACGTCAAGTGTCAGATTAACCATCCAATTTAAAATATTGCTTTCCTCCCTGCTTGGCACTGCTGTTCTCTGCTTAACAACACAGAAACACTGTTGGCATAGTTGCTGAGGTTTGCGCACTACCAATAATCATGATTAACAGGAATTGGTGGGAAAGCATTAGTTCCTACTGTTCTAGTTTAGATGTTAGGCATGTCTGGAGTAAGAGGGGAAGCTGCCCAGTTTACGGCACAGAGGTGGGGTATCCAGGATATTTAATGGACTCCTGGTAAAGTGACACAACCAAAGGCTTCTGCAGGAGGAATATTCTGACTGCCAATACAAGTCTGATGTTTGGAGTAGTCTGGCTCAGGCTACATCCAGTGCTACTGGCACCGCATGCACTGGACAACAGTGTAGGCATCATTTTCATGACCCACAGAGGCACAAAAGGGATTCCTTCAATCAGTGGTTGAATGAATTTCAAACTACTGACATCCCACAGCTGTGAAAATATGATAATGGAGAGTATTTGTAATACATAGAAAGCTAAATATAGGCAAGATTGGTATGCATAATCCTCTTCTGTTCTTTTGTGTTCTTTAGTCAACTAATGCCAAAATAGAGTTCAATATATGTGCTCCTGCTGATCGAATGGAGAGATGAGGGAAACAAGTGGTATGTACGGAGCAGAAGAGAAGTATTATTGTAGCTTTAAAAGTTAAAGAAATATTTTTGTTTTTTTTATACAGTTGTAGCAAATTGAACATGCATATCCTAACTATAAAAGCAAATATGCATGCATTAGTCTGTAGCACAAACCAACTTTAGGAGTCAAGTATAAGACTGTAGTCAGAGGTTGTGGGTTGAAATTCCTTGACTAACAGCTATACATTACTGCATTTCTTTAATAATATTACATTAAATTAAACTCTATACATGTGGCATAAATGTCTTGCTGTTAACTGTAATCTGTATAACTGGACCAAGCATATGTGCAATATATGCACATTTCAAGGATTACTTTCAGCATTCTGTAGTTATAGTGTGTAATTATTAAGACGTATACTTAAATGTAATACTTCAGAGAAAGTAGTTGTAGGATTGTGTTAATGCATTGCATGTCACATATGATAGTACTAATTTTATCTCTTTTTTTTCTCTCATACCAACCCTTGCCTACTTTTTTTTCTATTATGTGTCATTAAAATGTCTCCATGTCATCCATGTGTACCAAATCACTAAATGCTTCACAGCACAGCAAGGTTGGCCAACCCCAGTGGATCAGTCTGCCCTTCTCCACCAGCTTCAGCACCAATGCTGAGCATATCTGGAACCCAACTTGACAGCACTGGCTCTGCTGCCCCTGCACTGCCTGCACCCTAAGGTAGTACTACCCCTGCAGACGATTCTGTGGCACCATCTGCGAGCAGTGGTGGAGGTGGGAATTTCATCACCCACCAGGATATGCCAGGGTTGGTGTGTAGGGTTGTGCACCACACCACTGGTATATGCCTATGCCTGATGGAGAGGCTGCTGTCCCTTATGGTACATAGGAGGAGATGACATCAAGCACTCCTACTGCCATTGGAGTAAGGGGCAGTGATGATAGTCCAGTGGATGAGGACTAGATTTTCATGGTCTCCGTGCTTGATAAGCATGAGCCTGTATTGTCCCCTCCCTAACCCCAATCATGGTGTCCCCCAACCTTTTGTGTCCCTCATTGTCCCTATCTTTTGACTTGTTTATCTTGTTTGCATTTGCTCCCTCACTTATTCAACTTACCTGACCCAGAAATCCCTAAGTCACTTAGCCAGCATTCCTGTCATGCTGAATTAAAAAAAAAATAGGCACTTGTCCCACACAAAAAAAAAAAAAATATATATATATATATATATATATATATATATATATATATATGTATATATGTATATATATATATATATATATATATATATATATATATATATATATATGGGTCTACTTTAATTTACCGAAATCTCAGTTGACCGACACGCGGAAGAGGGAGACGAAATGACCGACAGGTAAGTTTACCGAAAAGATGATGTGCCGAGATGAAATGATCGACAGGTAAGTTTACCGAAAAGGTGATGTGCCGACAGCGGATAGAGCGACAAGGATAACGTGTGAGCGCGTCTCGGTAAGTGTGCGATAGTGACGGAGTTAGGAGCGGTCAGGTAAGTGTGCGTTGTTGTGGGATTTTGGGTTAGGGTGTGGGATAGCTGAGTGT
Source organism: Protopterus annectens (assembly GCF_019279795.1). Taxonomy (NCBI): domain Eukaryota; kingdom Metazoa; phylum Chordata; order Ceratodontiformes; family Protopteridae; genus Protopterus; species Protopterus annectens. Next base: position 299,146,486 of record NC_056743.1, read on the forward strand.
GTGGTAGTGTCGGAGGTAGGGAGGTAGGGTTCGGGTAAGGTAAGTGTGTGATAGTGACGGAGTTTAATTTAGGGACGGGTTAAGTGACTTAGGTTTGGAGTGCAGGTAGGGTGAGTGTGCGATAGTGACGGGCATTTTGTTTTGGGGTGGGTTAAGTGAGTTAGGGTTAGGGTGCAGGTAGGGTGAGTGTGTGATAGTGACGGGCATTTTGTTTTGGGGTGGGTTAAGTGAGTTAGGGTTAGGGTGCGGGTAGGGTAACTGTGCGGTAGTGTCGGACCTTAGGGTTAGGGTTTGGGTTAGGGGATATGTGATTGTGTATGATGTGTAGTTTACGTTGTTTGTGTCGGTGTAATTGTGTTCGGTTTTGTGAATTGTCGGTGTTGTGTGGTTTCGGTCATTAGGGTTCGGTGTTTTGTGTGTCGGTGAAGTGTGGTGTCGGTAAGGTAAAGTAGACCCATATATATATATATATATATATATATATATATATATATATATATTGTCCCATTCAGTTTATAGATGCCACGGTGGTACGGCGGTAGCATTGTTACCTCACAGCAAGAGATTCCCCCGTTCGATTCTCGATTGGGCTTGGGAGTGCCTTCTGTGTGGAGTCTGCATGTCCTCTCCACAGTTGGGTAGCATTCAAAAGACATGCGTGTGTAAATGGGCGTGCCTTTGTTGAAGGATGGGTGTCAAGCTGGCACCTTGGTGTTTCGTAAAAATCTACTGCCAATCATCAGCGGACCGGAGTTCCGCTGTGGCGACCCCTTACCTGGAAAAGCCGAAAGACAAACAACAACAACAACATAGCTCTCCAGTTTGCACATATGCGTTCTTGACAAACGTTGGTTCAATTGGCTATACAACATGATTAAGTTGTTGTCACCCCTCTTTCTGGAGGTGGCAGCCCAAATTCAGCTAATATTCTGCACATGTTTTCAGTTTTCGCTGTTGAAAAAATGGATGGCTATGGTTTTTTCTTACTACCCTCCTTCACATTCCTGCATTGCTTTCCATTTGTTCTTCAACCTGCTTGCTACCCATTACACCAATTTCATATCTACCCCATCTTAACACCTATAATTTTGTCAAAAAGTAGAATCACATACAATACACGTAAGTACCAGAAAAAGCAACGGATCCCTCATTTTTTTGGCCTTTATGTTAGCACAGAGTTTGGCTTCATGCATCAATGCCAAGTGACTGTGTGTGGTCCTTCACTGCTGCAGTTTCCTCTGTGCAATGCCCCTTAAACCTCCTGCACTATACCAACACACAGCAACACATGTACTGTAAAGAATTAGTGCCATTGCATTTTCACTGTTTATCTAAAAGTATTAGATACACCTGAATTCCAACCCAGTATCATCTGGGCTAAAAAAGAAATGTGGTAATGCATTTACACCTGCTGCCACAGAGTTAGCTAAGCAGCAGGTGTGTTTCATACACTCAGTACTAGCTCTCAGAATTTTAGCAATAAGCCCCATGTTTGCGCACTGCTTAACTATGTGCAAACAGGGACAAAAATGTAAATATGTATTTTGCATGTGCAAACACTTAGCTAACTGTAGTGCAAACTCGCTGCTGCATTTTGCAAAGTCACTATTAGTATGTATTAGTACTATTTACTGTCCATTTAGTCTTTATATCATGGAACTACATGTGGAAACATAAATGGAAGGTCCTATCTAACAATATGTCACATATTTACAATGCATGTGTTTCCTCCCCCATGCACTGCAATCCTGGTATCTCAGTACTTGTATATCAACTACACTACATAAATTAATAACAAATGTGTGATATGCAATGCACATCAATCTGGTGACATGCAAACGAGAACGATCCTCACAGTTGAACATGCCTACACATCTATCAACTGACCCTGAGGACTATCCACCCATAAGCCTAGCCAGCCTTATCTGTAAGGCTATGGAAAGAATCATCATGGACCTTATCCACAAGGACATAGGCAACCTTCAAAACTCTTGACCCAAAACAGTGAATGTCACCAAAGCCCTGGCTGAGGGAAGACAGTACATAACACCTATCTTGATTTTTCCATGGCCTTTGACACAATCCCCATTCAGGTAGCATGGGGAAACTCTCCCATCTGGGGATTAACCCCATACATTACTAGATAGGTAGCCAACTGGCTCACAGACAGAACGCACACTGTGAAAGTTGGGGAGTACACTTACACCAGTAGACCAGCTACCAGTGGAGTACCTCCGGAATCTGTGCTGGGCCCTCTATTGTTTGGAAACTATTTGTCTAAAGTCCGGGCAAAGGTAGATGGCCTGTGGCTTACAAAGTTTGCAGATGACTGTAAACTGGGTGCAATCATACAGAGTCCCCCAATGATGTTAACGTATTACAGAAAAGGATGACACAGACAAATGATTGGTCCCAAACTCATGGACTGAAACTTAACAGAAAAATGCCTCATTGTCTCCTTTGGCAAAGAAGTAGCCCCTGCTAATAATGATATACATAGCACCCCCCTAAGCTCAAACTCATTCAGGCAAGACTTGGGAACACAGGTTGACAGTAATCTGAACTTCAATCACAATGTGTCAGTAGTGGTAAGAAAATAATTTTGTATTGAGCACCTCATAAATAAGGCCATCACATCCAAGACCAGGGAGGTCATAGCTCCACTGTACTCTACCCTTATCGAGTGCAGTGCTCCCTTCTGTATGTACCTTAGCAGACATCTGCAGCAACTGGAGAGACCACAGTGGTTTCTGATCAAGAGAATACAGGGCCTCCAAAACATGACATACATAGAAAGACTGAAAGTCCTGCCACTGTACTAAGTATCATACAAGCTGCTAAGAAGTGACTTGTGTCTGGCCTGCAGAGCAGTCTTGGACCCTGCTGTAATGGAAATGCTGGGCATCTGCAAATCTAAGGGACAACAATAACTTGCTCCAGGGATATCAGCCTAGCCTGTGACATAAACAGAACATGATGGAAAGATGGATATATCTCCCAGCAATTGATGCTCTTCTAGACTGTGCTCCCACTGCATGTGAAGCAGAGCTCCTCATTGACCCTATTCAAGCACAACCTTGACAAGTGGGTGGGTGACTGTAAATTCACCCCAGCCCAGGTGTGGCACCTATGTCCCTCATGGACAGGGGCAGTTGGTGCTAATCACAAAATCACACTGCTAACAATGACCCTGTAACTATGGTCAATAAGGATTTTTCAGTTTTTACATTGCTATGTTTGTAAAGGCCCTAGGGCCATTAGCCTAGTAACCTTCTATGAACCTATGCAGGCCTTCCAACATCTTCTCTTCTACATCCACTGCTGATGTCATCCACTATAAGTTGTCCTGCAGCCTTGTAAAAGCCAGACTTATGCCGTGGTGCTTGCTTAAAATACTGAGTTCTGTAGTTGGTGTACTTAAGTAGGGGTTCTGTTCTCACTGCAGTCAACTGTGTGTTTTTGTGTGTGTGTGTGTGGGGGGGGGGTGCGCGTGTGCATGTGCGTGTGTGTGTGCAATCGCTTGACATTACAGAGAGCCTTTTGCACCAGCATGCAGAACACTGTTATTACCATATTCTCCTCATCAGACACTGCTGATGCCATCAGCTGTATCTGATTTGTGGATGTACACTATTCCTACCAGAGAAAAGTCGGACACTGGCCTGGAGGCCAGGCAGAAGTCACCTCATCCTATACAATACAGATTACAGTGACATGGCTTTCAGTCTGTCCACATACATCATGGCATGGTTTTTAGGCCCTCTGTTTTCTTAGTAAGAAACCCTGTGGTGTCTCCAGCTGCTGCACATGTCTGGTAAGGTACAAGGAAAAGAGAGCATTATACTCTATTTGGTGTTTTGATGAGGTTCAAGTACAGAGCTGTAATATAATCCTGAGATCTGAATATGATGGTGTGACTAATGATCTACACAACATAGGCTTTCAATACCAGTGTGGACATTTGGTGGTTGAAGTTCAGATTGCTATCTATGTGTCTTCCCAGGTCTTGCCTCAGTGGTTTTCAGCATAGTGGGGCTGTTGTCAGTGCTATTATTAGCAGGGAATTCCACTTTGCAGAAGGACAAAATAAAGACACATTTTTGCATTTATTAGTAGACTGTGTGGCTTTGTCACCAGTCATTTGTCATTTAGCCTGAACTGTCAAGAAATAGATTCCAAAGGGTCAAGCACATATCCCTGTGGTGCACCACTAGTGACAGCTCTGAGGTGCAGGTTGAGTCATCAACTCTCACAGTATTTGTTCTGTCGGTGAGCTAGTTGGTTACTCATCTACTGACGTAAAGGTTTATCCCCAGCTGGGAGAGTTTTTCAATAATACGTGCATAGAGGATTGTGTATAAACCCTAGGCCACATCAAGATAGGCTGTATGCACTGTCTTACCATCATCCAGGCCTATCACCCAGAATCAATGAGCTGCAATAACATCATAGTCACCTATAGCATGACTCATCACATACATCTTCCTGACACAGTTGAATTTGCACTTCAACACACCCTCCACACAGACTATGTTCCTGTAGAAGGGTGTACATCAACATGCATCCATCTGAGTTGGGGGGAAACCACACCTGATGCATACATGTATAGACACATCCTGACTCTCCTCATTGAGCGGTAGACAACATGTCATGGTGGACATTTTTAAATGGATACTAGTAATATCCTGGCTTTGTGCAACAGAACTGTGCAATTTGTTAGTGCTACATCATGTCTGCTACATCTGTTAGATGTCCTCAAAGAGGTCATCAAAGGCATGCATGATGAAAACACTATCATCCTTTTGAACTTGACATGCCCAAGGCATTTGACACAAATCCGCAGTGAGGTATTTACTCAGCACTGTCCCATATGGCCATAAACACCTATATCACCAAGTTGTGAGACCAGCATATCACATACGTGGCATCTAAATATGTTGAAATGTGTGAAGTGACCTATATCTCGGGTCCAATGATCATGTCCATACATTAGACTGTCTGCTAGGCTCTTTCCTGTCAATTATTTAAGTATCATATGTCACAAATGACATACACATCCTATGATATGGGAAACAGTTAAAGGATTCATTTTATTATTTTTATGTATGTAATTTATATTTTTTATATACTTGTATATGTGTTTTTATATTAGTAATGTTTGAATAGAAGCAATGCAAGTGATTCAAGTAGAGATGAATATCTCTTTAAAATGAATGGGTAATTACTATTTAATTGGTATTACCAATTTAACTTGCCTTATAAATAAGTGGATAGTACTGCTATTGTAATGGTCTGATGAAGTGGGAGGTAGTCCCATGAAAGCGCTTACCTACTGCATTTTCGTAATAAAGCTGTGTTTTTATTCTACAAGACTTGCTTAAGGAGAATATTTTTTGTTCAAGGAGAACATTTTTCAAAGAATTATTTGGTATAGCAAGTTTCTGCTTGATAATATAGACATCCCTATAATCAGATCAGTAGGTATGTGACCTGTGTCCTGGGGTAGATGGTACGTAGAGCATCCACCGGCATGTGGCAAAAGTGTTGACTACTCCCCTGTATCTAACACAACTACTGAGTATGTGAAGGATATTCATGTCACAGACCTCCATAGTTCACAACCTTCATCACACCAATAACCGAATACAATGCACCCTTCTTCATGCACCTCCCTACACATCTTCCAGTGATGTGTAACTGAATTGTACCACCTTTGCCACAATGATCTGTCACACATCTTATTGGTCATAGCTAAGTATTATTTTTGTGGCATAAACATTATTGTCTGATGGTGTAGAAGCACCAGATGCATTTGTGATACATCTTGTGGTGAAGCACACAGTACATACATAGCTGTTTGACAAGACTGATGGCATGGGTAATATTTGTGACAGTGCAGAATGTGCCATATATAGATGTATAAACATATATATATATATATTTATACACACGCGCACACACGCACATATAAACCTATATGCCATGCACACCAGTCAACTAGCCTGTATTGATCATAATATTGCATACAAGTCTAGCAGTGTCCCTCCTAACACCCACAGCAAATGTTACAGTGTCAAAACAGATTGCATAATTATCCTCATAGTGCAGACATGTCACAATAGTTGTGTGTTTCTGCAGAATCATCTCTGATCTCTCTGAATCACATATATTATGTCAAAAGCATGGGATTACTGATGGTATTATTCTGATACTGTCCCTGATTGTGCTTGCTTCTTTTACTGTTGTCCATGAGCTTTTACCTGTGTCCCATTTGCTGCAGACCTCTGCTGAGATTACACTCATATTCAGGCAAATCAGTTTGCACAGCTTCACAGTATGTACCCTAGACCAATTGTATATAATGTTCCTGGTAGATGTCCTCTGCATTGTTCATGTAAGGATGCTTATTTCACACAGACATCTTCCCAATTGTTATGTATATGCATTTTCACTGTGCATTCCATACTGTACCATATTGATATGCGACTGGTGTTGCTGCTGCAACTGTCTTCTATTGACATGCCATCATCTGTTGTACATAAGGTTGTTTCACCTGTCCTCTTTCCCTCCATTCATTCATACAATTCATCTGTGTGTGTCTATTCAATATACACACTTCCCCTGAGTGTTTATTTTACATTGCATTCCCAATGCTCTTCACTGTATACACTGTCCTGTACTGTGTTTGGACCATATAAATAACTATATTTTAATCCCTGGTAATCACTGCGACATTCTGTGCAATCCTGCTAATTTATGCCATGCTATGTTCTGAGGTAAACGGGTTTCCCACCTATGCTACTTTACATGGTTTCCTGGCTGGCAACAAAGCCATGGTTATTTATGCTTACATGTGCTGCACAGTATGAATATGTAATTAAAGCTGTTGCTCGCTGCGCATCACATTGCACACATGCAAACTCCATGTAGGCTTCACTTAAAGTCTACATGGAGTTTACTGATTCTCAGAGCATGTCTTTTGGTAAACTGATATTGTAAAACAAGTATTTTTGCAATGTGAAAGTGTAGAACAAAGTGAACAAAGAAAAGGCATTTGAAGGACTTGTTAACAAAGTGGACATACACATGGACATAATTGTGTATGGACATTATCGAAAAAAAGTAAAAATGTGTTGAAAAAAGTGAAAACATTATTTAGTACATTGTGGGGGGGTTTTTATCTTGGGCTAAGAGGAATGAAATCCTATTTAACAAAGTGGATTTTGTCTGGCACATTATGAAACATAAGACTGTGGCTATGGCAGAAACATTGGGAGCCAAATTCTGAGAAAAATAACACCCGTTTCTTTTTGTAACTGTATAAATAATGGTTGAGTATAAGCAAATATGTCCGTTAATATGTACTTTTTTGTAAATAAAGGACCACTACTCTTTTTGATTGGTGCTCTGAGATATTTTACACCCACCTGACCTACAAATGACTCGGGTAGGATCTCAGTTTAACATCTCATCTAAAAGCATGCCACACTCAGGAACGTAGTGCCCCTCTAATACTGCACCGTAGTATCAGCAAGCCAATCACCCGGAGTAGGAACAGAACCAACAATCATTTGGTCTTACCATAGGTGTGAAAATGTGTAGACACTGATATTGCTATTAACACTATGCATTTATGAGCATTCTTGTGTATTAACACAGTGTTTGTTATAGACAATCCATGACTAATAGTGAGGTTAAAAATACTTCATTAGCTGGATTCAGAGTAGGCATGCAGTTTCTTCCATTCACATCCTTACTGGTATCTTCATCATTAAGAGTGCTGAAGCATTCCAGTAACTCTGCAGATGCCAGAACACGTACTGTACTGAGCAGTGCATCCACAACATTTAAGAAAGCTAAACTATCTGAACAGTTATTAGCTACATGTGTATAAACCACAGAGACCGCTTTCCTTTTGTGCAACTTGCAGTCACATTGAGGTGACCCTCTAATTTACTAGTATAAAAATCAACTGAATAGCCCCACTCACAGATCTGCACTGAGTCTCTCTTGCTGTTCAGAGAGAGAGAGAGAGAGAGCAAGAAAAAGAGAGAGAGTGAACCCTCACTCAATAAGTCTGATGCCAGAACAAATGCTGCATGTAGAGGTGAGATTAAATCTGAATAGTTGTTTATAATCAAAGAAAATAGTTTCTTCCTCAGTAGTGAGGTGTTACTCCATGTCCCAAGAGCTACTTGCTCTTGCCAGTTTCTGTTCCATATTAACACATCATACCTGCTGCTTGACTGGTGTTATAGTTGACTCCACCCTTCACCTTGTAGATTGTGAGCCCACGGAGCAGTACCATACATTTTATTTTCAGGCTGAACATGTATGGACTATGTGAGGCATCTGGCTACTAGGCAGTCACCAGGAAACACAATCCCGAGGCTTGGCTTCAGAGGTAGGTCCTGGTAGGCTCACTATTTCTTAAAGCCATCATGAGGACATTCTGGATTACTGTTAGTGTGTCCTGTTAGTCCAATTTGTACAGATTGTCCCTACCAGGACCCTTAGCATAACTTCCAGTCAGCAAAAAAACAAGTATCACAGTGGCAACCTCCCATGACCATGATAAGTGCATGATCCTTGAGGAGGAACATCATCTAATGCATGCTTGTGATTGGCTCCATGATTGAAACATAGTCAACATAAGTAAATTTGCTCTAACCAAAACCAGGGAGACATCCTCCATCAGAGGAATGCTCTGCATAGTTGCAATCAGATGTTTTCTCTCGAATTACATCAGTCATAGCAGCAAAGAATTAGTGGCTTCCTGACATTCAGAGAATGAAAATGCCTTTATGTTTATAAGAACAGGCTGGACATCACAGGCTGACAACAACTTCGAAGAGCTTTACCAGTGGACTGGATATGGCAGAAATCTCTCTGAAAAAGTATCATATCAAAATGTTTTGGTCATAGCAACTGTGGTTGCTTGCTTTCCAGGACTTTTAACTTGAAATTATTTGTCTTGGACAGATATTTGAGATTTCCTGACTTGTATATTTTGGACAGCTGTCAGATATGAGAACATAATGGGCCACTAATCACAAAAATATAGACTTTAATATAGTAATTATGTTTGTACTCACAATGTCAGTGAGTTTGATTATTGCACTGAACTTCAAATAATGATCCACACATACAAAATGGATGGTTTCCCTAAAATGGAAAATCTGCACCTATATGAGGAAATAACTAGCATATTTGTTTTCTGATTTCTACTGCTTTTGTTGTGGTATACATTGCATATGGCACAGTTCTCTGCTACTTGCATTATGTGACTCTCTTTCTTTTTCCTCATAGTTTACTATCCCGAGATTTGTTTCATGCAAAATCTCAAGTATTTGTTGGCTGGGATTTTTTTCATCTTTGTACATAACACCTTGGACACAATTTATTTCTTCCTTAAAAGAAAAGTAAGGATGACTGCCTTTCTATACTTGTGATTTTGCATAGTAGTCCTTCTTCTGGAATGCCTATCTGTAGATCCATTCCTAAGACAGTGTTGGTACATCTTAGAAATCAATACTTCTGTCTAAAACATTTTAATAAACCGTGTCCCTTCAAAATAAAATTTGCCCTTTCACCAACCCCTTTTCATAAAAAAAGGATGAAAACTATCAAAATGATGGTAACAATTACTAAAAGTAGATTTCCTAAAAGTGTTGGAAGAAAATCTATTACCAACCATAGAAATCTGGATGTCAAGATAATTTGTAATGTCCATATTGAAGTGTTATGTAAATCTTAAATATTTAGTTGTCTCAGTTAAATAATTTGTAAATGACTGGCATATAAAAACACTTGCCCTCCATACAATAAAGATGTTGTCCAAGTATCTTAAATTAAAGAACATGATTTAAAGTGGTCAGAACTGAACAAAAATTTCTTTCCCCAGGAGGCCATAACCAAATTGGCAAAGATAGGGGCATAAGCTGCCCCCATCTCAGCACCTCTAATTTGCTTGTAAGTCATGCCTTCAAAATAAAATTGTTATTGAGAATTATGCCAATGTACCCCATAATGAGCCTTATATCCAAAGAGCTTACAAAATATAGTTGTAAAGGGCTTCATGAAAAAATAATATGCCCTTATTTTAGATAGATCCATAACATTAGTTATGAGAAAAAAAAACCTGTGAAATATTGACATACATATTCCCCCAGATTCAGTAATCTTCTATGCAGGACTAGCTTAGTCCTGCATGGAAGTGACCATTTAGGAGCAGCATGGTAGAGCGCCATGCATATTAATGAAGGCGCATTGTCTGAGCTACTAAATGGACACGGAGCGTGGACGAATGCAGGGGGATGTCCGAGCGCAGAGCTCTCACAATATACATGCCCTTGCAGTCAAGAACTGCAGTTTAGCTAGTACAGTGAGCGAGACCACTCATAGGGGGTTGCATACCCCCAGCAACACCCCCCCAAGTTTATAAGAGCAATATTTAAAATATAATATAAACAATCTGTTTATTTTATCAAACAGATAAAATTTAACCTTAGGTGCGTGGGTTTACCCATTGCTTAGCTATGTTTACTGCAGCTTAAATGGCACAAGAAGATAAATAGTAAGATATATGCAAATGAAGCAGTAGTGTTCTGGTCAGAGAATTTGCCTTAAGAGCAGTCATTCCCGGTTCGAGTCTCACTCCAGTATATTCCATTTTCCATGTCAAATCACTTTACGATCAATATTTTTTGTTGCATAATGTACTAAATAACATATATTTGTGAACTGGGGTACTGCATTAAATGCAGATGTGAGATGTCATTGTAATGTTGTAAAATCTACAGATAAACACAAGTGCCTCATACATTGTACGTACACATGAATCAGGGATGCAAATCGAAGCTGTAATGTGTAATGAATGATAAATCCATACAGTGTCCAAATCCACCACCTTCCCAAGAACCATGTTACATTTCTGTCTAAATTAGTGTGTGGGTAAGTGGGAGTAAGCACTATTAAGGAATAGTAAGCTGGAGTAAGCATATTTAAGCAGGTTTAAGCCCATTTGTGCGGGGCTAAGTAATGCGCACATAGGTTAACCAATATTGAAGCTAACTCTCTGTAAGCATATTTAACTGAAAGTTAGCACTGCTTACCTTCACGCAAACCCGCTTTCAATTGCTTAAAAGTGCTTTAATCACTCTGCATGCAGCAGTCGCTGTTCTGCCCAGCAACAAAATAAACAGCCCTTGTAGGTCTTGAACCCAGGACCCTGTACACTATAGTCACAGTAGTTAACCAGTAAGCCGTCGCAGCAGTACATCAGATTGAGGTATCACCAAACAAATCCTCACTATAGGAATATTAAACTTAACATGTGAAAGGAATCTGTATACAGATTTATGTTGTATAACCTACTACATAACATAAATATGTGAACTGGAGTACTACATTAAGTCCAGATTTGAGGTATCATTGTAATAAAGTGTTGAAATTCCCTAATAAACACAAGGACCCCCCATACAGTGTATGTACACATGAATCATGGATACCAAACACATATATAACATGTAATGAATAATAAATCAATGCCAAAGAGCAAATAGTATGCAAATGAAAAATAAAACAATGCTAAGCTTTGCACAGCCCTGCTTACTAGGTGTAAGCAATGTGTAGGCCAGCTAAATCAGTTTGCCCATTGGTATATGCCAACCTTAGTTAATCAGGTTTGCCCATAGCTTAGCATTTTCAAAACCATCCAATCACTGCAAAGTGTAGGACATCGGCCCTATTTAAACCCAACAGGCAGGAATACATCTCATAACTGGTTGCAGCTTCCTCCTTTAGGCACTATGACCAGTGTGGGAGAATGGGTACTCTTTCTGGTGCAGTGCTGGGGCATCCAGGAGTCCAAAGTCATGGCAGGACTCCTTGTTAAAGACTATGACCAGAGACTGCTCCAGGGCCAGTACCAGGGTTCACAATATAAAGTGGAAGCCTGGACTGTCTTGCCCGTGACCTCACCAGTGCCAGTGGCATACCTCAAACTGGTGAGCAGGTCAGGCATCACTATGCTGACCTGAAGCGGAGAAAGAGGGAGCTCTTGGATCAGTGGATCCAAGAGGCTAGGCGGATGGGGATGTCCCAGCCTTGTTTAAGTATCAGTCCACTACCGTTTTAATAATTGCCAGCTCATGTATATTATGGATAGTTATTGCTAAATATTCTATTATGTCTTTGACAGCAGCGGAAAAGTGGGCTGTGAACCAGGATGCCCATGCCTGTAGATTGCAGAGGTTGAGTCCCTAGGCAGGTTAGTAATACTTTTGCAAGTACTGTAATAAGAAATAAATCTAAAAGTAGTAGAAAGTTAATTGCCAGTATAAAACCTGTATTGTTTAAGGCATGTACTGAATACACCAGACAATATGGCAGGAAGAGTCTCATATAGGTTGTATGTAAGTAAAAGGTTAACAGCCTGACAATAAAGGTCTAACTGATGGACTGCCTGTGTTTACTCTGGTATCGTATGGTAATGTAGTGTTGCAATCTCCTAATAGTACTGTTGTATTAAGCACTGTTACCCACACTGTGCTACATGAATAAAATGTTTAGATATGTTTGTATATGACTGTTGTAATCACAAGAGGTCATATTGTACAAGTGAGAGAGACTTAGACAGAAAACAGTGTAAAAATAGACAACATAATCCAAATAGCACACTCAACTGAGACGTGAACTGTTGTATTTTTAGCACACACAGCCATGGTTCAAATCCTGGGAGTGGTAGCTGTATGCCGAATCATACTCCACAACTGTACAGATATGTCCAGAATGTCCAGTTAATTGGCCCATATCTGCTGCCTGTCACCCTATCCCCCTGGCAAATCAGTGGGATGATCCCAGATGTTTAGGCAACAAATAATGACATACAACTGATTGTCAGACATCTGTAAGAACAAACCTGTCACTCTAGCAACTCCCCAAAATATTATGAGAGTAATAAGCAAAGTATGTCCCATCTCCACCCTCATGTTGTGAAGGTGTGACCAGAGTGTGTGTAGTAACAGAGTGAGACATATGTGCATAATAATAATGTGGAATCTGGTAATGTATGTGGCAACATTGAGATAGTGCTAACAAACATACCCCCCACAGGTCTGTCAGATACAGAAACTGTGCCTAGAAATAAAATATTGAAGTCTTGGACTGGTACTGTTTACTCTGATATTGTATGGCATTGTTAGTGTTGCAATTGCTCTGAATAGTAAGGTATTACTCATCACTGTCATCCACACTGTGCTACATAATAAAACTGTCTAGGAAACCCTGTATAAGAGTGTTTGTAATTACAAGGTCAGATTGTAAAACCACGGGAGACTTGGACAGAAATCAGAAAAGAGATGCACAGCAATATTTATATACCACACTCAACTGTGATGTACACTGTTTTATTTTTAGCAGACACAGCTATGGTTTGAATCCTGGGAGTGGTAGTAAGCGGTATGCAGAATCATACCCCACAAGTGTACAGGTTTGTTCAGTATGTCCAGTTAATTGGCCCATATCTGCTGGCTGTTACCCCTTCCCCTGCCATATCAGCGTGCTAATCTCTGACATGTAGGCAGCATTTAATGTCATATAACTGACTGTCAGGCCTGTAGATATTTGAAAAATGTCTATGAAAACAATCCTGTCATTGTACAACTCACCAAAGGTTTATGAGGGCAATAGTCAAGATATGTCCCAGTTTCAACTGCATGTTGTCAAGATATGCCCAGAATGTGTGCAATAAGGGATGGCGAGGTTTGTGCATAACATCAACCTGGAATCTGGGAATATGTGTAGAAACAGTCAGGTAGTGTTAACAGACAAATAACTCCACAGGTATACCAGGTAAGAGGTATATACTGCAGGTAAAACTCAGTTCATGTTTATAGTTGTCTGCATCCATACCACTGTCCAAACTAAGGCCATAGGGTAGTGTAATAATACTTGTAAGGTACAGATCACAACACTGACTAGGAAAGTAATGAGAACTGATCACAACACTGACTAGGAAAGTAATGAGAACTACAGTGATGTACAAGTTGTTAATTGACATCTTTCTCCCCCCCACCATATCTGCAACAATAAACTAAATACACAACTCAGTCAGTATGTGCTCTATTAAATCTACTGTTGGGACATATGTCCTGTTGTTTGATAAATATTTAAATTTGTTTCTATGCATGTGCCATGTTGAAATACTCCCACATTGGTAGCATGCTGCCATCAAAGTACCTGCATGCTGTTTTAATGTCCACTGTGGTTCCATATATGCATGTGTTCTGTTTGCTATGCAATTGTTCCATATCTGGTGTTTTGGGTTAATGGGGATATCTATGCATGCTGTTATACCTAATCCTGGAATGTACTGACTATTAATAACCCACATATGTTGTAAAATTGAAACACCATAGCACGTTTGGGAAGGCAGGTCCCAGCGGACCCACCTCTCCCAACTCATCTGGTCATGGCACCGGGCACCAGCATGTTTGGGGCCCACCCCGAGACCTCCTCATCCACTGGTCCTGAACCACCTTTGGGTGGGCCCCCCCCTCGGAGCAGGCACAGACAAGACACTGTCACCCATTGTCAGGTCCGAGGTCTGGAGCATAGCGAGCTCTGCAGGGAGTTTGGAGATCTGCTACGCCAGCTTTTGGGCCACATGGCACATCTAGAGGGTCAGCCTGGCCCTCCTACTCAGCCCCCAGCACAGCCACCTTCGGGGCCATGAAGGTGCAGTGGTGACTGCCCATAGGTGGTGACCTCAGTCCCACTGTTTCCACTAGGGGGCTCATGGGCTTCTGACTACCAAACACCCCTCCCTATCCAAGGTGTTTACCCCCCACATGTGTCATATACCACCCCTGTATGTGGTCTTCTCTGTTATCCTACCCACTCTACCTCCTCTAATATACCTACTATACCTCCCCAACATCCCACTCTCACCTTAAAAAAAAAAAAAAAAAAAAAAAAGGGCAATCTGTCCCCTAGAAAAAATCTTGCCCCATACACACCTGTTCATTTCGCACATGTGTCCACCTGATGCATGTAATCTGGTCTAATTGGCTTCACAAGATATTATTTTTGTCCTTGCCCCTTTCTCAAGGGTATGAATGTCCAAATCTACCTCCAAGTCAGTGTATATGCACAGTTGTTGCTGTAGAAGAAATGGGCAGCTATAGACCTTCCCTAAACCTGCCCTGCACATCCCTAGCTGGTTTATCTGCTGTCTTTCTCTGTTTGTGCCCCTTTTTCACCACTTTCTTATCGACCCTTTTTCATTTCTTTTAAAGAAATTAGCGCACTGGGAAGTGGGAGTAAGCACTTTTAAGCAACAGTAAGTGGGTTTAAGCTTGTTTGCAGAGGGGTAAGCAATACCGACAAAGGTTAAGCAATTGAGAAGCTTAATCAATATAAGAAACTGCAAACGGAAGTTAGCAGTGCTTACCTCCATGCAAACCCGCGCAAACCCACTTACAGCTGCAGTACCCTGTACACCATAGCCAAAGTGATTTACCACTAAGCCATGTCAGATATAGATAACCATGATGTTTTCACAAACATATCATCTAGCACAGTCATTCAACAGTACAGGAAATGTTTTATACATGTAGATGTATGTGTGTGTGTGTGTGTGTAGATATAGTTATATCTATATCTCTCTCTCTCTATATATATATATATATATATATATATATATATATATATATATATAATCTCTCTCTCTCTCATATATATATATTTATATCTATCTCTCTCTATATATATATATATTTTTATATATATATATATATATATATATATATATATATATATATATATATATATATATACACACATATACATATGCATACATCTATAGATATATATGTCTACATATATATATATATTATATAGCTATATATATATATATATATGTGTGTGTGTGTATATACAGATATATATCTATAGATCTAAAAGAGAATATAAATACATATATGACTAAAGGCACCGTTAATGGGGGTGAGGGGGCCCAAGCTAAATACGTCTTGTAAGTATTGATATCACCCCCTCCCCCACAGCCAAATAGATCTACCCTGCAGTACAATGCAAAGTGTTGCAAATTCCATACCCAGGACCCTACACAACATGGCCACAAGACCTTAACAGTAATCCATCCCACCTATATGATGTCAGAATGGTATCAATAACATATCATGCAGTACAGTCTGGCTACCATAGGGAATGTACAATGTGGAAGCAATAAACATTCCAAAGATACATATACACACACATATATGCATATATATATATATATATATATATATATATGTATATGTATGTTTAACTACACATACACACACACAGATATGTATAGGAAGATACATATTTAGAGGGTGCACAGCATATTGAACAGCCAGTGTTCCTACAGTTGCCACCTTTTCAAATAGACAGTGTATGAGTCATTCATACAAAAGACAATTGTTGCCTGAAACATATACCCACAGAGAAGTCAAAGGATATCACACCACACACAAGTTTTTCATACATAAAGTTTTATTTGTGTACTATTACAGCTGTATATGCCATGTCATATAGCTGTTAAGACTTAGAAATACATACTAACTGATTAATGCAACTCTCAAGCAGATCATTTTATACAGTATTCCGAAAGCATAACATATGTCGCTGTCCAGGCCAAGGCCTTCAAATAGTACAACAGTAAAGACAGACTGGGCCAGAGGATAACAATCAATCAACAGTAAGTAATGCAGATATGTAATCCAGCAGCCTCTAATTACATTCTATACTCCAATCCCTAGAAGGAAAAGACTTAAGTTGACACAATGGGATGTATCTGTTACATAACAATGCATAACTGAAAACATCACAATCACACTGACAAATAGAACATTCTGTACGGCAGTAAGCACTAGGCCACCAATGTTCCCAAGGTGAAATGTATGGTAATGTACAGCCATATACGGTAAGGTGACTTACTACCGTTATCCCTGACATGTTGTAACAGCCTAGGTTATATATGGTGCATACCCCTCCCCCATAGACTGACTTACAGGGGCATATAACACTGTTACATACACTGACCTCTAGACTGCAGAAGGGCCCACGCGTTTTGTGCAGCTGAAGTCCACATATATATGGACCCTACCCCACAATATGTGTGGGGGCCACAACAGCACTGGAATTATGGTAGGAATGGCAGCACGACATAATCATAGGCCACTACATAATATCCCCTTACTGCATGTCATATGGACAAAGCCTGGTATATAGGTGGAGGACAGAGGCTGGAACACAGGCCCATATGTGAAATAGTGTTGTCATACACTGTGTAAGTTGCTGGTGTTACAGGATAGTCTGAAACATACCCTTAGTCAGGAATATGCAGTCAGAAACACAAATGGATGTAGCCATGTACTGATAGTACTCAACACACACAATGTCAGTGATATATCTGACACAAGACCTGTGTGGTGGACAGACAAAACATAACGGGCACACCTCTGGCCATCATGTGGATAGGCCCACAGTTGAGAGCTATGCAGAAAGACTGCATTCCGTGTTAAACTAGTATGTACACACAAACCCTGTAACACTGGTGCTATACAATGCATGCAGCACTACTCACACTGTCTGTAGTTCTGGAACCTTATACAAATATGTAGCTGGCCTGAGTCTGCAAGTCCTCTTGTAAGAAGTATTGCTACCTGCTGTCTGTAACACTGCTACTCACACTCAGAAAGGATGTCCTCCATACAGGAAAGGTAAAGAGACCACGCCCACATGATGTAGGGATTTATAGTAGTGGGTTTCCATGAAAGTGGTAATTGGAAGTACTACACAGCATGTTGCATGCAGGTAGCAGGTGGAGGACACTGATAGGTGCAGAGGCCATCACCTGATCATGTGCATCACCTGCAAAATCCATGCTGCAATCTTTTCAAAGCAGCTCAATCCATTTATTGGAGAGAGATCGAAATAGACAGAGAGAGAGTGAGAGTGAAAGCCAAAGCCAAAAAAAAAAATATCCATCCAGCAAACTATCCAGAACAGACATCATTCCCACAACAGGTATGTGAAATAAATATATATATATATATATATATATATATATATATATATATATATATATATATATATTATATATATATACATGTAATTGAATGTAGTACTTGGTCCATAATAATGGGATAGATGATGTGGAATGATTTATATGTACCATCAGGTGTTGTAATGATGTCCAGCTGAACAACGGCTATGGACAGTAGTGTCTGTCTTTGTGGGTAGTGGGCCATAGCTGTCAACTGTGCAGATCAGCACTGACTGACAAGATGTAAGCCATCATAGTGTGTGTTGTGTAATGCAAAACATATATATTAGTGTGGCCAATAGCTGGTGGGGGAAGTAATACCATTATGATGGACACATGGGTTCCAGAGCCTACCACTTGCAGGACAGTCAAGTTAATGTGTAATGTAGCATGCAGAATTGCCATATGTGTGTAATAGGCTTACCTGCAATATGTCTATAGATATATATATGTATATATATATATATATATATATATATATATATATATATATATATATAAAAATATATATATCCCTAATCTGTGCAGGAAGGAGAGTTAATGTGTGTGGACATGATGTCTGAATGCACCCGATATATATATATATATATATATATATATATATATATATATATATACACACACACACACACACACACACACACATGTATGTCTACAGATATACAGACACTTATATGTATTTGTACATGTGTGTGTATGTATGTGTGTATATATATATATATATATATATATATATAAATATATATATATATATATATATATATATATATATAGATAGATATATATATATATATATATATATATATATATATATATATATATATATATATATATATATATATATAAATATATATATATATATACACAGCAGTAAGTGTGTGCAACATGGACGGTGATGGCATGTGTGAACCCCATGTTGGGATCACATTGCCTTTGTTTGTGAAGGTGGGATTGGGAATTTGGGGAAGGATAGCAGTTATATTTGTGGACATGAGTTGGGTTGGAAGATAGACAAGACAGCCTACAGGGGTGATATATGATACATGTGGTGGGTAAACACCCTGGATGGGGAATGTCTGCAATGTGGAAGCCCCATGAGCCCCCTGTGGAAACAATGGGAACAAGGGCCCCACCCATGGCCAGTCACAACATCAGCTGCATGGACCTGAAGGTGCCTGGGCTGGAGGCTGAGCAGGAGGAACATGTAGACCCTGTTAGTGTTTATTGAGGGCCTCAATGTGCTGTAGCACATCCCCAAGTCTCTGTGGAGCTCCCTATGCACCAAACCCAGGACCTGAACTCGGATGACAGGATTATGTCTGTGTGATCCCGGGGTGGGACACCATCCCCTGAAGTGGTTCCTCCTGAAGGTAGTGCAGGACCAGTAGATGAGGAGGCCCCAGGGTGGTCCCACATGTGATGTGGCCTGGTAACATGGCCAGATGAGGTGGGAGAGGTGGTTGTGCTAGCAACTGTTCCCTAAACATGCTATTGTGTCACTGTTATAGAACATATGCGGGTAGTAATAATCCACACATTCTTGGATCATGGCCAACAGCATGCATAGATATCCCCAATAACACAAAACAACAGATATGCAGCAATCACATAGCAAACAGACCATGTGCATATATGGAATCATAGTGGCCCTTACAATGGCATGCAGGTGACATTGTATGTTATAGGCCAGCAATGATAGTGTCCTCACAGGGAACATGGCTACAAACACATAGCATAAAGTGTGGTACAATACGACATATGTCCCAATGGTAGGTATTCTTTAGACATACCTATTGAGTTGTGTGATCAGATTGTTGTTGGAGATATGGTGGGGGGAGACAGAGACGTGTATTAAGATCTATGATAACCTTGCTGTACGAGTTGTTCAGACCTGTTTCCATCTTTGTCTTTCAGGCAAGATGTCCCGTGAGAGGCTTCCTGTTTATACAGCGGATGAGAATGAGGCCATCATCACACACCTGGTACAGCATAACCAGGTGGTGTTTGGCAGAACAGCCCATGAGCAGCAGGAGCGGGACCGCCCTGTGGAATGATCTTGTCCACAAGGTAAATGATGCCAGCCTGCATAACCGCAGTTATGAGCAGGTCCGGCATCCTTGCTCTGACCTACTTCACAATGCCCGTCAGTGTGGTGCTGCAGTAAGGGGGGATCAGCAAACAACAGGTGGGGGTCATGCCATCCATCCCCCCTGAAACATTTTGAGGAGCTCCTTGCCAGCCTCGGGGCACCCACCCACCCATACAACATCTGTGGAGAGCATAGTGGAGGTGGGTGCTACCCACACAATGGCAGAGGAGTGTGCAAGTAATGCCACAGGCACATCAGTAGACCATTGTTGTGTATCCGTCCACATCTGTACAGTTAGATCATGCATATGTGTGATGACATATATATAGTCTGTTGCTGCGTAGTAGTAATAAACAGATGTGCATAGGCTGTAATATAGTGGGCTTGTACTGTTGATGTACTGTAATGCTGCACCCACCCTGTGTCAATGCCACAGCTGTGGCTACTGACATCACATCTCTCACACACTTATGTAGTTCCCTCTGGTATACCTCCAAGGCAGCAGCCTGTAGCTGGTGAGTATGGTGTTTGTCCAGGTTTATACACTGGTCATGTTATAGTTATGGTATATTCCATGCACACATTTAACACTCCTACCTATAATGCATGCCGTACATGATAACATATTGTTGCTGTTAACTGCAGTGCATCACAGTGGTCACCATGATGGTGCATCTAAAGGGCATGTCAGACTCCTGCAATATAACTAACATCCTGTCATTGCAAAATATGTGCACAGAGATTACCATAATAGTGGGACAAATGGCCTACAGTAGGAGGGATATGTTTGAATCATCACCCTTATACAGTGCTACAACAGTGTATGTATACCAGTATTACAGTGGCAACTGTTACAGATCTACACTACGGCATATCACAATTCTGCAATAAGCTGAAATACTTTACATATAGTTATCTCTTTCACCTGCTCATAGTTTATATATGAAACCAGCTGATTATTGATCTGTTTTGTTTGGAAAAATGCTTGTTTGTTCATGCAAAACAGGTTGAAACACATTCATGTGGCCAGAATTTAGACTTTGTCTGTTTTCCAACAGTCAAATATGAGAGGTGTCTTCCATCAGAAAAATAGTTGTCAGTTTTGGGGGTGTTTAAAGGCATTTTATGTGTGAAGCAACTGTTTATTAATCTGTTTTAATAGTAGAGGCTGTTTGTATAAATCAAGCAGAATTACATAACAAAGTCATATCCAATCAGAAAGAAGTTGATTTTAGATGTTTTGTAGTCTGTGAAAAGAACAAGCATTCCTCTGCACGTGTATTGTTGTGGTCAGCATTTCTTTCATTCATTCACAGTCAAATATTGAAGGAGGAGCCAATCAGAAAGTACAGCTGGAAAAGTCTGTGGAAAATAATGTTGATATGATATTCCTGAGCAGTGGGTATGGGGCAGAGATGAAGGAAGCTGATATACATTACTGTAGCCACAGTATATTTCATATGATCACAGGCAAACTTCAGAACTATATCTAGTCAAAAGGTAGCTATTTGGGAGAAGTAGGTAGAAATATGGAGGTAGTGTGATAGTGGACCACTGCTGTTACTTAATGAGAGTGAATAGGCTTACTGTACATCAGTACTCTGATTGGAGAACAAGCATTCTCCAGCAGGGTATTAATGTACAAGTAATGCCCACCGAAAAATGAGGCCACTGCTTCACAGCAGCATATCAAGCTGCCGTGGAGCTTGGACCGAGAAAATGTAATGGCTGGCATTATTTTACGCTCCATGTGTCCAGAACATAGAGTAGAGTTATAACTCAGCACCAATAGTCTCAACCTCTTAGTACTAGGGGATGTCAGGTATGTATTGCAGGTATATATGTAGACTGTTGCTACTGTAATAGGGGTTGTCTTAACAGTCTTAACAGACATGTTGTGTGTGGGAGCTCACATCTGCTTTTAACATGTGCACCACTGGCTACTGACAGACATCCTAAGACATCATAGTGCAGTACCACTGCTAGCACTGTAATGATCCTGCGGACAACAGCAGAGATATGGGCCAATACATGTGGACAGTCTGACACACACTGGTCAGTCCAGACGTATACACAAATCCCCTTCGTGCGAGACATGTGGACCAAGCCTGACAATGTGGATGCCAACAGCCATGAACATGGGTATATCACATAAATACTGGACTACATATGCCCACACAGTTTATGCATTCACGTACTCCTGTCTGTCCAGACACATAACTGGTGGTGCAGAGGTCACATGGCCACATATTACCCAGTAGTTAGTGGCATACCTCTGTAGAGCATCCCACTGCTTTGTCAGAAATACACAACAGTTATGGTGGCCCAGCAGCAGTACATCTTGTAAATATCTGGGCATAACATCACACTGGGTAATTACACTAAGCTGCTAGGCATGTAACAAAGCACTGTGCAAACTACAGACAGACTGCCACAAAATTGGCCTACATTTCGTATGGGGGAATACACATGTACCTGAAAATGTAGCAGGCTCTACAGGCATGTCACAGCACAGAGTAACAGACACCTGTGTGAAATTGTATACCCACAACCAATGTGAACACTGCCACAGCCACATATGGTACACAAGCTTAATATTACACTATATAAACTGTCTGATCCACACCATCCTCATATGTGCCACTCACACACTAACCCTACATATACTGGGTCATGACACAGTGTGGTCTAATGCCTGTCTGTGGTATGGGACACGTGTGTGTTTTGCCCTACAAACATGTGAGCTGATAGGGTACCATACACTGGAGCAGCATGTAACATCAGATAGAACAAGACCAAGAACAATGACATCTACCACAGTCTGCACACAGGCCAAGGTACGTATTTGCAGTACACATACTGTTGACAGTCACAATAAGTACACAGCCCCCACTACTGTACACACAACCACAGAATGCCCAGGTTGTGTCCTCAGAAATAACCTCTACTATACATAACCTGTCTAGCAGTCTGATATCTGACTGGCTTATCAGGTATGATGTCGTTAAATAATGGTGTACAGAATATATGCACCTCTTACTGCATGAGATATGTACAAAGGATGACAGACTTGTGGCTGGAGCCACAAACACTGGGCCATTATTGGCATGTTGCTGTGATACCCTCATACATTTATTGTCTTTACAGTGTTTGTTGTGACATATGTTCTATGAGGGATATGAAGTCAGTAACTCTCATGGCTGTCATCATGTACTGACTGCAATCCTCAGACTATGCTTCTGCAGTTCTAAGATAGGTGATCAGTGAGTAACACAAGAAACATAAGACTCCAAACACTGGCCAGTCTGCAGATAACCATACAGGTGGGAGTTTCCTCAAACACACAACACTGTCGTGACAGGTATTAAATCATGTAGACCAGCCATATCCACACAAACCCTGATAAACCAACATTACTCCAAATGCAGAAGAGCAACACTTACATTCTGTAGTCATGTCTGGAACATCCCCCTCCTGTTTGTTGGCCTGTCCACAGTGTATGTTGTTAGAGGTATATCCCACTACCATCTGTGATGCTGTTTGCCAAACACTGACATGAAGGCCTGCTCACAGTGAATGAAAAGGGCCAACACCCACATGATGTTCTTAGTTATAGGAGTGTGTTTCCATGCAATTGGCTATGGAAATTTTACCACAGCTGTTCCACACGCAGTCAGCTAGTGCGGGACAGAAATTTGTGCAGAGGCCATCAGCTGATCATGAACATCACTTACAAAACACAAGCTGCTGCCTAAGCAAAGCAGGTGTACTTCTCCACATCCACCAGAGAGGGAATGAGAAAGACAAAGTAAGACAGTGAGGGGGTGGGAGAGTAAAACCTAAGCATGTTTGTGTCACACACTTACCAGTACGGGGTTTCAAACCCCTGTTTGCCTATGTATTGCTATCACATGTCTATGCAGTTATTGCATGCGCCACAGAGCTTACATGTTGGGGAGCTGTCCAAGGGTATATTCAATGGTGAGTGACATCTGCAACAGTGATAAAGGAGGGATAAGGTAGGTGTAGTACATATGCCTGTCCACATGAAGAGGTGTTGAGGTTGAGACAGCCACACACAATCTCAGGGCCTCGCACACATTATCACAGTTGGCAGGGTCAGGATTAGACTTCCTAACAAGCTAGTTTGCCACAATACAGTAATATGCAGGTATCACATGCACCACAGGGGTTATCAGGATGATATATGGGCAATGGGTATGTCAAGGTGCCTGACATTAGAAGGCATGCTTCAGTAGGCCAGTGGGAGGTGTAGTGAGTGTGAATGGCATCCAAATCATTATACTACACACACACACACACACACACACACACACACACACACACACACACACACACACACACACAGGTTGCCAGTACTGACATGCTTGGGTGCATTGCTTCACATATGTGTAGTGGCTGACTGTGCCAGAAGGCTGTACAAGGCTAGGTAAAGGGTATACCTTGGCATCAGGCCACATGACAGTGGTCTGCAGTGTGGCTCAGGGGTTGTAGTGTCTGCATTGGCCCACAGAGGGGGGTATTGTATTCACCATCCAGTCATCTGGGATACTATTGTGGGTGGCCAGTGCTGTGCAATGCTTGCCATGTATTTGGTCTATACTCCATGACATGGATGGTGTCTGGGATGTGCACACGTCCCAAATGCATGTCCTGTGATATGTGGAAGTGTACCTGAGTGTCTGGGGCATGTTGTGTAGACAGATTGTTATCATCAGAGATGCCATTCCTGGCCTCATGTGGTGGGAACTGGCAATGGACACCAGGTTGACCCTGCACCTACATTGACAGCATGATACAGGTATTCCCTAGTCAGTGGCATCTGTCCATACAGGGCATGTGTATAAGGCATGGTATGTCCTTTGTGGGTTACATTTGCTGGCTCTACAGTTGTTGCAGGTGTCTAGTGGGGAACTTAGTGAAGGGAGCACTGTATGCAATTATTTGCCTATTGTAGTGATGGGACAGGGTGCCATGCCCTCTGTAGTCCACTGCAGTCACACCATGGTTACTATCTGTGGGCAGTATGCAGGGAACTGCCAGCATAATGATTGTTGCCTAGCTGAGTGCGTTTGTGTATGAGACATGGGTGGAGAGTGTTCTCCGGGTAATACAAGGGTTGCCTATATTGTTTGCCAAGCCATGATGTCACATGTACGGGTATGGATTGTCTACCACAGCCTCTCTGCTGTTTGACATATGTTATCCTTGTAAGGTGGACATTATGATGTATAATAGGTCCACCATATAAGAAATTTGTAAAACCCACACCACAATGAGTCCAGTTGCTACACACTCTCAGCTGCCTCCAGACAGGCTACGAATGACACACACACACACACACACACACACACACACACACACACACACACACACACACACACACACACACACACACAGACACACACACACACACACACCAAATCTCACAGTTGCCATGTTTGGGATTAGAACTCCTGCCTAACTAGTACATCACACTACAGCATTATGCAGTTATAGCACACACCATGGACATTACTGGGCTACTCCTTCCCCAAAGGTATATTTCAAAGTGAATGACATCAGTAGGCTTGCCAAAGTAGGGCAATGGAAGTTGTAGTGACTGTGAATGGCCTCAAAAGCATTGGTCCCTACACAGGCAAACAAACACACAAACGTTTACACTTGCTATGTCTGAGAATAGAACTCCTACCTAACTAATATATCACACTACAGCATTATGCAGTTATTGGACACGCTACAGAGATTACTGGGCTACTCCTTCCCCAAAGGTGTATTTCAAAGTAAATTTCATCAGCAGGCTTGCCAAAGTAGGGCAATGGAAGTTGTAGTGACTGTGAATGGCCTCAAAAGCATTGATCCCTACACAGACAAACACACACACAAACCTTTACACTTGTCATGTCTGGGATTAAAACTCGTACCTAACTAGTACATCACACTACAGCGTTACGCAGTTGTAGCACACGCCATGGAGATTACTGGACTAGTCCTTCCCCAAAGGTGTATTTCAAAGTGAATGACATCATCAACCTTGCCAAGGTTAGGCAATGGAAAGTGTAGTTCATAGGTTATGGGCCTATACATGCCTAGACATGACAATTCCCTGGCTATGTCTTCCCACAATATTTACTTCCCTGGACCCCGGTCTCGTAGGGTAGCTGACCTGATCCCTGGGGTAATTTTCCTATCACCCATCCAATCGTCCAGGTTTCTTTTGAAGAGGGCCAAAGAGGCACTCTACTTGGCATGTATGTCTATTCCAGAGTCTGGGGGAGTCTCTGGGTCATGAACTCATCCCTCCAGCATGTATTGTTCATTGTGATGACAAGATTTGGATCCCTGGAGCATGTGGCTGTAAGGGTTTGGAATTCTTTAAGTGTAGTATGTCCAACAGCTGTGGGTTTGATATGGTGTGGTATGTTAAGCAGAGATCGCCTCTGAGAACACAATATGTGACAGAGTATAGCTGGATGATTTTCAGACAGTCAGCATAGGGCATCTGATTTAGGCTTGTGATTAATTTTGTGAGGAATGTCTGCAGCCTTTCTAGTTGTTGCAGATGTCTTGTGAGGTACCTACATAATGGGCCGTTGTAGTCAGTACTGGGTCTACTGAGAGATGACTACAGTGGGACA
Organism: Protopterus annectens; assembly: GCF_019279795.1. Lineage (NCBI taxonomy): Eukaryota > Metazoa > Chordata > Ceratodontiformes > Protopteridae > Protopterus > Protopterus annectens. The sequence goes on from NC_056743.1 coordinate 299,173,331, forward strand.
ATGGCCTCCTTTTTCTGGATGTAAAGCCCTTAGTGGTGAGGTGTGCCACATAGGTGTGTTTCCTGACTGTTCTGGCATTGTGTTTATCAAAGGTGAGACCACTGTCCACCTGTGTCCCCAAGTCTGTTATCACACTTTAGGTGTTTAGTGTACTGGCACCTATGTGGTACTTCACAGGTACATGTCCCTTCCCAAAGGGGATAACTATATATTTATATATACATATTATATGCTTTATAGACATACATATAGTTCTTAGTCTTCAGTGCTGTTTACCAGCCCTTGATAATATGAATGTTACACATTCTTGATAAAATGTTATACTTTTATATTTTTATATATGTATTTATTGAATCTTTTCTGAAAATTTTTTTCTGGAATCTTTTTTGAAATTCATTTATAAATATACTCATATGTATATACTTTATTCAAAATATATTTTAAGGGATTTAAGCATCTTATCTCTATGTTTTAGGAAAAACATCATGAGTTTAGTTAGTGTGATTTTTTCTTTCATGCTCGTAGTTAACTGTTTTATTTGGTTTTGAATTTATTGATTATAATTGTTTAATTGTTTAATTAATTACCTAATATATGGATTATTCAATTAAAGACAAGTATAAAATGCTTAGGTGAATTTTGATGTATTAGATCTGAAGAAGCGTGCCTTTTAGTAGCACGCAAAAGCGCTCATCTTATTCTCTTCAATAAAATACTACATTTTTTATCATGGTGGTTTGCCTCTTATATACTTCACTCTGGACTTCAGTTTATTCTATTTTGGAGGTAACCTTTGGGAGACAGATTCACCTTTTTCTACCATAACTATATATTTCTTGGCATTGATCTTAAGGCCATGGCTCAGGCACCAAGCTTGTCTTTCTGTAAGGCCCTTCTGTAGAATATCCACATCATGTGGGAATTCAATAATGGCGCCCATTGTGCAGTCATCTGCAACCTTTGTTTGCCAGAATCCCTTACTGTTTGACTGTATTTCAAAGCAGTAGATGCCAAACAAGGGCGGTGCCAGGACTGAACCCTAAGGTACTCTAACTGTCACTTGTGTGGAGCTGGGGTTGGTGTCACCTACATTTACATTGTAGGTTCTGTCAGTACAGAAGTTGGCAGCCCATCAGGTGACATAGGGATTAATGGCCAGCTTGATACATTTATCTATGATTCCAGACTGGGGGATGGTGTCAAAGGCCATGGTGAGGTCTGGATAGGCTGTGTGAACCACCTTACCCTCATCCACAGCTCTGGAGAAGGATTCACAGTTGTCAGTCAGGTTGAGGTGACATGATCGGCCCTTCACAAACCCAACCAGGTTGGGGTCCGGTGTTTGCAGGTTGCCAATGTTCTTGTTTTAATTTCCATGATAATACATTCCATGGCCTTGCAGATCAGGTACGTCATACTGCTGGGGCTGTAGTTCCCAGGATCCAAGATGGATCCCCCTTGTGGACTGGGATAACTGTAGCTGTGCGGCACACAGTGGGCATGAAGCCTGAGGTGTGGCTATGATTAGACATGGCACGTTGGTGAGATGCCAGTTCAGTTTGTAGCTCATGTAGTACACAGCCCAGAATGTTGACTGGTCCTATGGCTCTTGTTGTCATAGCTTTGGACTCCAACCCAGGCCCAGATCCATCCTGTCCAACACAAACTGCTCCAACACAAATGTCAGAACATAACACCCCCACTTTCTTCATCCCTGGACAAATCAACAACAGCAGCAAAACCAACCATCTTTTAATGCTAAATATTAATATTAGAAGTATCAACAATAAAATACCTGAACTCCAGGCCACAATAGCACACTACTCCCCAGACATAGTTGCTTTAACAGAAACCTGGCTAAATAAAAACATAGCTAACTCAGAAGTTCTCCCTACCGGCTACAATATCATTAGACAAGACAGACCACTTCGTAAAGGGGGTGGAACTGCCTTACTCTACAAGTCCAACTTAACTGTCCAGCAATTACCAACCTCCTACCCCTCCCCCAATAATTGGGACATACTTATCTCACTTCAACTTCACCCTAAAAAGGTCATCACCACAATTGTGATCTATATTCCACCTGGTAATACACCTGCTAGCCTTGAAGACTTCTTATCCTGGTGTTCTTCCACATACTCACAAGAAACCCTTATTCTGGGGGACTTCAACCTAGATTGGTTCACCTGTATATGAGAACCACCAAGTAATATAATAAATCTCCATGGCTACCAGCAGCTAGTCCAAATTCCAACTAGGTGTGATAAAAAATCTAAAAGGGAATCCATCCTTGATTGGGTCCTAACTAGCAACCCCACATTGTACCCTCACACAGGCAGTCTCCCAGACACCTTAAGTGACCACAACATAATATACTTTATACGTAGTAGAACAAGCATATGCAAACCACTAACTATATATCCACTAGAAACACAAAATAATTCTCTCCTGAGGTCCTCAACACTTTACTGTGTAACTGTGACTGGGCCCCCCTAAAAACCCTCCCACTTGACCAGGCTGTAGCATATTTCAACAAAACATTTCTACAACACCTAGACACTGTTGCTCCATTGTGCAAAATCAAGGTTAGAACCTCTACAAAGCCCTGGCTCAGTAAAGAAACCAAACAAATCCTCAAGTCCAGAGACACTGCCTGGCGTTACTATCAAAAAACAAAGAAACACAAAGCCTAACTAAGTACCAAGAACTGCACAACCGTGCAAAAAGATGCATTAGGCTGGACAAAAAATCCTACTACACAACATTACAAACTAAATACCAACACAACCCGCAAAAATTTTGGAAAAATGTAAACCAGCTACTAAAATCCACCCACAAGGCTACCCCCAAACCAACCACGGCTGACACTAAAGTTCCCATTGAAACACAATTCAACTCCCACTTTGTGAACTCAATTCTATCCTTAGTATCACAGGACAGTTCCTTCCTCACTATCCCCCCCCCCAACACAAATAACACTAATACAAGCTTTACCCTCAAAACAGTTTCCACCACTTCAATCAAAAGCATGCTCTCCAAACTAAAAACCTCATCAACAGCAGCCGACCTACTCCCCAGCTATTTCTTGAAACTTACAGCAGATGCTATTGCTATCCCAGTCTCCACTCTCATAAACAGATCAATTGTTGAAAACTATGTGCCCAAACTCTGGAAAATATCCTATGTTACACCCATACATAAAGGCGGGACCTCCACTGAACTGAACTAAACTACAGACCCATTGCTTTACTCTCCCCCTGGCCAAAATCCTAGAAAAATGCATCCATACCCAGATGCTAAAGTATTTCCTAGACTGCAACATCTGTCACCTACTCAGCATGGTTTCAGACCTGCCCATAGTACCACTACAGCTCTATGCTTCACAGACACAGTAAACCGCCTCAAAAATGAAGGCCTGCAAGTGTCAACTCTTTTTTTGGATATGTCCAAAGCATTTGACACAGTCTCACACCAAATCCTGCTAAACAAACTAAACCAACATCATCTATCTAATTCCACTCTTACCTGGTTCCAAAGCTACTTAACAGACAGGTACCAATCTGTGAAATGGGAAAATTCTCTCTCTCCTCAGCTGCCCATAACTATAGGAGTCCCACAGGGTTCTATCTTAGGACCACTACTATTCACAGTCTTCACAAATGACCTCCACACAGCATGCATCTATAATTCAGTATGCAGATGACACTACCTTAATCTGTGCTGCACAAAACATTCCCACCCTCCTGCAAACAACTCAACTAGCATTCTCTGACGTTGAAAACTACCTTACCAAAGCCCAACTTATCCTCAATCCAAAGAAAACTCAGCTTATGATTATAACCAGTTCTAACAAAAACACTTAACAGTCAATTCACTATCTACTCCACAAATGCTACTCCAATTGCTCCAGTGGCACAGGCTAAGCTATTGGGAATAACCATAGACTCCCACCTGAAATTTGATAATCATCTGAACTTAACTATTAAAAAAGTACATGCCAAACTGGGGTCACTCTACTGTATCAAACCATTTCTTACCAACAACACAAGATCAGCCATTGCTCGCTCCCAGCTTCTATCCACCCTACTCTATGCATCTCCCATTCTGACTAATCTCAACAAAACTGAACTAAGCAAAATGGAAGCTTGCTATAACAGAATTGCCCACTTTGCTGCAAATTGCTCATATAGAACTCATCACTGTACTTCTTTGAGACAGCTCCACTGGCTTGAACTGCCCAACCTCCTAACCTACAATCAGCTCTGCCTCTGTCATTCTATCTATTACCTCCCCAGTAAGTGTCCTGCCCTCAAAAACCTAGTACAACATCACTCAGCCAAAAGGCCTCTTAGATCATCAAGCAAACTACTACTAGAAGTCACCAACAGCTGCAATAGCTTTGGAGATGCACTATATAGTAGTTTGGTGGCTAAAAAATGGAACTCTGTCCCTACTAGCATTCAAAACACATCATCCAAAGCCTCCTTTAAAGACCTCATCAGGCAACATCTCAAGCAAAGTTGGCAGTGCCATGATTGCTCCCCAGGCTAGTGAAAGCGGATAACATATACATACTAAATCTAGAGCAATTGATAATAGTTTTTCAATCTTACTCACAAACACTGGCTAATCTACAATGTATGTACTGTACCTGTGTACTATGTATGTATTCTACCGACATTCCAAAGTTCAGCCGTACATCACAAATCTATTACGTACCTTTACTTTTAAAATTAATATTTTTTTGATTGTTCTCTCCACTGTAACTGTTTGTGCCGCATACCACTGTAAAAACATGTCTCTTGTAATTTGTGTGTATACTGATCATGTCTCAATAACTAAATGTGTCTGTAATTTTTCTTTGTGGAGCTTTTCTCCCCGGGCCTCTGCTGAAAAGGGGCCTTTTCAGCTCAGTCAGACACCCCCGGTTAACAAATGTAAAATAAAATAAAATAAAAATAAATAAAAATAAGTGTGGTTTTTACCTATATGGCCATTATTACCGGAATATAGCAGTCTTTCCATGTTGAGAAGGGGCCTTTGTGGGGGGGGTACAGTTGGCACTGAGTCGCTCTGCCAGGATATTAGCAATATCCTTGGAAGCAGTATATTTAATACCATCCTACTGTAGCACAGAGCAGATCTGAGCATTGCCATTTAGATTCCTCACATAGGTATGGAACGGCTTGCAGTTGTCTTTGACATCTTTGGCTATGTTATGTTTGTAACTAGCTTTGGTGGATGTTATGAGAGATTTCTGCTTCTTACAGTGACTGGTAAGAGAGTATTTTGCATCCTGGAAATTCTCCCGTTTCTGCAACAGTTTCCTCCTTTTGTTGTACAGTATGTTTATGGCAGGGGGCCACCACATTGGCTTCCTTTTCTTGGTGGGGAGCGTCTTGGTTCTATATTGGATGGCACGATTAATGCACGAGTGGATGTGCTCATACAGTGCCTTTATGTAGGATTCAGCAGCAGTCCTTTCAGTTCCCATCTGCATGGGTGTCATGATGTTATTCATGTCTGACGTGTAGCATAACATTAGCTTTGGAGATGTGTGTTACGGAGGTTTCCTTACTGGGGTGTAGGAGAGAGATGTTGATGTTAAGGGTGATTAGCTCATGGGCAGACCTGACCACCAATTGGGTGACCATAGTTGTGACCATTGATTTCCCATGTTGGTAATGACCAGGTCTAGGATATTTGAGCCCCTGGTGGGACTATGGGTTACTTGATCTAGGGCATCCAGGGCATTGGGAGTTATGACTTCCAAGAACTGTTGGGCACACGTGTTGGTACACAAGTAGTTTTCCAAGTCAATGGCAAGGTAGTGTAAGTCACCCAGTATTAGGGTGTTTGCTTGTATTATAATATTTCACAGTATGTTTCAAAAGCTGTAATGGGAATCATGGGGCATGGTGTGGGATCTGTAGCAAGTTGTACAGTTGGGAATGCAGTCTAAACTACTGTTAGTTGCACCGGGGGTATTTCAGACACATTCTGTTGGGCAAGTAGCCTAGTGGTGTGAATATCCTTGGTGAATATGGACACTCCTCCACCTTTATTGTTTTGGTCCTGGTTTGGTGGCCAACAGGTGTGGTGAGTGCTGTAACTGATATTGTTGGGGTGCTCACTGGAGCCTTGGATCAGGTCTCTCTTACTGCACAGTTATTGATGTTCTCCAGGTTTAGTTGTGCATAGTGACTGTGAATGGCCAACAAAACATTGATCCCTACACACACACACACACGCACAGTTTCACAGTTGCCATGTTTGGGAATAGAACTCCTATCTAACTAGTATATCACATTACAGCATTACGCAATTATAGCATGTGCCATGGTGCTTACTGGGCTACTCCTTCCCCAAAGGTGTATTTCAAAGTGAGAGACATCAGCAGCCCTACCAAAGTAGGGCATTTGAAATTGTAGTGAGTGTGAATGGCCTAAAAAGCATTAATCCCTAAACACACACACACACACACACACACACACACACACACACATACATTTGCCATGTCTGGGATTAGAACTCCTACCTAACTAGTACATCACACTACAGCATTACGCAGTTATAGGACCGCCATGGAGATTACTGGGCTACTCCTTCCCCAAAGCTGTATTTCAAAGTGAATAACATCAGCAGCCCTGCCAGAGTAAAGCATTTGAAATTGTAGTGAGTGTGAATGGCCTAAAATGCATTGATCCCTACACAGACAAACACACACACACACACACACACACACACACACAGTTGCCATGTCTGGGATGAGAACTCCTACCTAACTAGTACATCACACTACAATATTATGCAGTTATAGGACACGCCACAGAGATTACTGGCTACTACTTCCCCATGGGTGTATTTCAAGGTGAATACATCAGCAGGCTTGCCATAGTAGGGCAATGGGGAGTGTAGTGTGTGTGCATGGGCCATAACCCATTCATCTAGAGGCAGACACACAACACTCAGGCACACACAGGTTTATATTCCACAGGTATGTGTATATAACTGCTAAATGACTACTGACTTGTACAGTCATGTTACACAGCATAAGCACCACAGACACTATAGTGCTGAGGGATACCAGAGGCAAATGTCTATGGTGATTGACATTTGCACATCATGCGGTTTTAGCCAATTGGATGTGTGCTGGGTGGGACAGGCTTCATAATGGGAGGCTTTTTGTCACTGTCACTCTCTTTTGCACAGCTATGTATGTGTAATTTTGGCCTATTATAGTGTGTTGTCCTTGGATATATGTCTGTATTCCTATCCAGTGTGTGTGTGTGTAAAGCATGACTGGTGTGTACTGAGCAGTATGTGCACTAACATCTGCGACTGTCAGATATGTATGGTCCACTGTTGTTGCCAGACATGGGCTTCATTTCTGTGTTTGTGAGCATGCCCAGTATGATGTTTCAGTATTTTGTTGTCTGACATGGCCTTCATTCCTCTAAGTGTGGGAGCATGCCCAGTATGACCTTCTGTATTGAATGTGTGAATCCGTTCCAGGTAGATTGTACTCCAGTGCAGGCTTTTGTGTTCTACACCTACAGCTAGCATCCTGTTTCTGCAGGATATCTGTAGATCGTTGACAATATGGGGTCAAAATGTGTAAAGGATAGTGGGTTACTGTAGGTAATTGTGTCTGTGCTGCTTCTGCTACATGGTCTTGGTATTAGCAGAGATATTCAGACATATGTACTGTTTTACACTGTGATGTTTTATGTCATCATGTACTGTCAGGTATACATATTTGCTTGCAGTGAAGTCCTGGGGAACACAGGGTGAATGCAGCTGTGTCCAGCAGCCTACATATTCTAATATTCTTGCATAATCATGCTAATCTGGAGGGGAAGCTGCAGACACTTGCTGCTGGGTCTGTGTAAATGGTTCAGCACCTTGGTAGAATGGTGGCTGAGGATCCCATGCTTGTACATCCATCGATGTGACAGTATGGCCATATCCTGCTGTGGCCATAACTCACAGCTGTACAGATTCACACATGGTATCCAGAGGCAGGGGTCATAATTCTGGACATTACCCATTCACATTGTGGTTTACAAGCAAGTTTGTAGCCACCCATTCTTGTGTTTGCACCCAGGGATAGTATGTGCACAAAATTGAGTTTTGGACTTCACACACCCAATGCTGCCCCTGCTCCTACCCCCCTCCTATTATTCTATCCTCTTCCAAACATTAAGCAGACATTATCTGATATGTTCCCTATAGTTATCACCTCATCCCAGCAGTAATTTGGTGTTGGTCCACAGTTCATGCAGTAGGACATGGTGGACATGTTACTGGGATTTGTCCCATGGCCTTGCATTTGGGTTCTGTGGACTGTTATGTTGTTATTTGGGAGTCCATGACATAACATACATTGGCAGTATGGGTGAGACACAGGCCTTTGGCAGAGGACTGTAGGCAATTTGGTAGTGATGCAGGCCAGCTGTACTAGGTCATTGCATTCTATCACTCCTACAGTCCCAGACTGCAATACACTATATTCCCCTGGGGTGACAGGGTAGGTGTGCAAGGTGCTCATTCCAATACATTCTGACATTATTGATCAGTGGTGTGGATGCCGGCAAAGTGCTGCTTACAGCTAGGGGCACACCTGCATGGGACACTTGTTATGCATGCTGCAGTCTTTAGCTATTGCCATACAGAGGTGGGGGTCATATTGTACTCATTCCCAACAGCAGGGATAAGACTAGAGAGGTACCTGTGGATGATGGTGGGGTGAGCTGGGTGCATGTGTGCTTTGGACACTTCTTGCATCCGACTCACAGATATGCATGGGGCATTCCACTTATGTTGTCTTGTGCAGGGACATCAGCTGTTTCTCAATACTTCATACTTGTGACCTTTGTGGTCTGCCAGTGTTTGGCCAGATGACATTGGTATTACCTACTACAAACCCAAATAATGTGCTACTAACCTGTATGTACAATTCCAAGGGTGTATCCATTTGACAGTTACATGTTATACACTATCTGTCTGGGGTACTTCCCCTTGTGTACTGCTTGTATGACTGGGCCCACATTCATGCCATGTCCATCTTTCAGATGGTGACACATATTACTTCCAAACATTTACTGTGGCTTATTGCTGGAATGTGTTTTGTTGAGAAGCATTGTTTTTGGCACTGCAGTTGTGAGACCTTGGCCTCGTCATCAGCAGTACTGGCCAGTGGCCACCGGGACAAACCTCATCATGCATACATACTGACCACTCTCACACATTATACAACACACACCAACCTAACACACATAGCCCTGCATATTGTACACATGCTACAATCTATCCTGCTACCTTGGCCAGCTCAGGTAATCTGTGCTCCACTGTTATTATACCTACACATAGATGTTCCTACATTTCTACATAGGACTGGAGGGGGCACACCTGACTGTTACTATATTTCTACATAGGATTGGGGGGCACACCTGACTCTTGTACACATTTGCTATGACTGTACTGGTAATTCAGGAACTCCATTTCATTCTGTATTCTGATCTATCATGCTGACTAGAGGCATATCAGTGTACTGCAGGTCTTAGGTTTGATTGACTTGCATTTCAGTTTCTGACTTCTTACCCTTCAGAACTAACATCCCACTGCCTGACCTGTTGTAGTCTGTCTGTGTAGGTCTGGCAGGGGGCTGTTCTCCATAGCCATCAATCAGAGGCCTTAGCACAGCCTTTGCTTGTGTTTGACTAAGCCTGTCCTGCTGGCTGAGACTGTTGTTGGGTATGTGAGCCTCCCTGACTGGCATGTGTGCGTGTCTTATGGATACACATGTGGTCCTCCACATTTCCTGCAGTGAGTTTTGTCACCTTGTCAAGTACTAGCTACTATGGTGACACCAGTATTTGTTACAGATCTCATGCTCTCATGCTGCCACTACAGGTGTCTACTATCTGCTGGCATCCATTCAGCCACCCGATTCCCTTGAATGCTCACATCCAAACCATAGATACAAGTAACAAAACATACTACTCCATTTGGCAATTGATAGGGAGAGTGACTTACCTTGTGGCTGTGCCAGTATTGAGGATGGTGCTGGAGGACTGACTATGTCGGATGCACATAGTACACTCCCTATACATGGTTAAGCAGAGGTACTGTCATGTTTGGCATCCCTTTTACGTATGTGTGAGTCAGAGAGAGGTGTCATTCCCTGGGTTCCTACCCTGTCAGTGTATGTGCTATGTGTTGCCTCTTTGCCATGACCTGGGCATACTGGGCACACCTTCTTCTGCCTACTGGGGCAGGCTCAGGTTGTTCCTACTCTGAGTCACTCTGTGCCTGTGCAGGCCTTGGCATTGGTGGGGGGCTGTGTGGCCCTGCCCTGTGCTGTTTCTTCTGCAACTGTTTCCGCAGGATCATATTGTGTAGCATGGCACATACAATGACAATATGGGTACATGTTGCTGTTAAGTACTGCAAGGCTACGCCGGATGTGTCCAGGCACTGGAACCGTTACTTGAGCATCCAAAACACATACTCTATTATGATTCTGGTCTGTGCGTGTGCCACATGGATTTCTTGTTCGGGTATGTGTGTCATCAGGCATGGCTCCAGTGCGTAACCAGCATCCCCCACTAGGTGGCCGTAAGGGATGTCCCCACTGCCAAATCTCTGGTACAGCTGCGTCATATGCCAGATTTGGGAGTTGTGATAGCTTTCAGGGCAGCCAGCACACACATTCATTATAATGCCCTGGGCATCACACACAGCCTGGCAGTTGATGGATGGCAAGCCCTCCAGGTTGATGTAGACTCTACCCCACTCACCAGATGGTGCTTTGATGCATATGTGCATGCAGTCTATAACATCCACTACCTCAGGGTATTCTTCTATTTGGTGGAAGAGATACATATTACTGGTCAACACCTCACGGCTGTTGTGGAAATGTATGTGCTCACCGGCATGTGCTGACATAGCATCCAGGAAATGGTGGAGTACCCTGGATCGTGATGCCTGTGAGATCCCCATGATATCCCTAGTTGGCGTATGGAAGGTATCTGTGTCTAGTATTCTTAGACCTACACATACCTTAGTATCCACTGGGATGGGTTCCCCTCTGTTGGTTCTGTGTGTGAGGTGTGGCCAGCACAGATCAACAATTTGCTGTAGGAGGTCCTTGTTCACCCTGTAGTGCTCCATTATCTCCATCTCTTGTAGCCCCTGGTAGGTTACACTGGGTCTTTACACTCTTCTCCTTCTTCTCGCAGTGAATTGGTCATCAGCATTCTCATCCTCACCACCCTCAGCCTCTTTCACTATTGATTTATGATAGCTGCTGCAGCTCCTATCATTTTGTTGCTTTTGTTTGTTAAAATTTCCCCACTTGTGTACACTGGTGGTGTAGAGTTTGTGGGAAAAAACAGAGAGAAAGGCGTTTGTATAGTTTATAGTGGTGTGCTGGGCTGGGCTGCTGCCTGTGAAATTGGCTGATTCTGATACATTTCACCTGCCAGCTATGCTAGCTCTCCTAGATTACCTTCCTACTGCAGTTTTCCCTTCTCATTGCCTTCCTGTTTAAGCCCAGGGGCGTGCTGTGCAAACACAGTGCTCAGATGTGCACAGAGCTGCTATTTCTTGGGTTACTTTATTTTTTTCCTTTAAAACACAGTGCATGGCCAGCACACCCATTTAGGCAATGTAAAGAGTGCTAGGCAGCCTCAGACATACCCCCTTGCTTAGCTCTGCTAATCTAAGGGCAAACCCAAGCCACAGGGCTCCAGTAAGCTTCCAGTATGCCTGACACACCCCTCTATGATGTCAGCTAGCCCTTAGGCTTGCACCATGGTCTTCCTCCACCGATGCAGTTGGGTGCAGGCTAGCCATGAGGGGGGGGATCTAGGATTCAGTATCATTCCCCTCATTTACATAGGATTGCCTAGCTACAAGTCTGATGCTGAGCCTTCCCCCTTAGTGACTACTGTTCACTGGCCATGTTGTCTTCTGCCTGCCATTGAGTATAATGGCAAAATTGTGATTTGGGATACAATGCTTATTTCAAGTTATTTTTTCATATTTTCTGCCCGATCCCATTTGCGCACCGCTGCCCTAAGGGTAAACGTCTGAAGTCGACTAGAAAAAAATAGAAGTTATTTTTTTTTCCAACTGTTTTCCATGCCAATGGCCATATATTTGGCCAGTGGCATGCTTTCCACATTATATACACCCTTTATTTGGAGCTGTCATGGCTCCGTTCTGTAGTTTGCAGAAATGTACCTGGTTACTAACCATTTACATTTCTGCAGACTACACTAGTCCTACATGGCCAGCTGCCAGGTTCCTGGATCACAAATTCACCTCATTTGCATGGTTTTCACCTGCAAATGGGGTAATTTTGCATACAGGAGCTGTGTCCTTGCAGGAATAGTGCAAGAGTGCTCGTGCATGTCCCGGGAGCTTATTCTTGGATCGCACGGTGGCCATATTGCATCCAGCAACTCCTGCACTATTCCTATACGTCGTGCAGAGCTTGGTGAATCCTGGGGATTGATTTAACCTACATTAAAAGTCCCACAAATGTTTCACCATGCATGCTGTTTTATCAAAAACAGGTTTTAAAAATCTGTCAACCAAAACTGCCATAGGATATTGTCTTAGAACTCTGTCCAACAATGATTTGTCTAAAAGGAGGTCTCTGTAGATTTTTATGAATTTTAGGTATCTCAAAAATAGAGGGTACAGTGGAATGTCAGTCAGGAAAGAAACATAACTTTGAACACATTTCTATTTTACCAGTATTGAAAATGACAGTGACAAATTATGATTTATACATATTCAATTTAATGAGTTGTTGACTTATTTACTGCTTCTAATTAACTCTTAAATGTATTACTTCTTGTTCTTTAAAGATTCTTTAAAATTCTTGTGTGGTTTCACTTACTATATATTAAATTAATGTTTTTTTTTTATTTTAAATGTTGCTTTAAGGATGCCATGTTTGATTGTTTTATTCAGTATTTAAATATTGAGTCTTGGTTCCAATACTAGTTCTGATGAAGTCCATTGTATTTGGGATGAAAGCATTTAACTTGTGTGCACTGTAATAAAATTTTATTAGAATGCTCGACTGGCTTTCTTCTGTGGACCTTTATTGTTGGAATATTTTCCTTTTGTTACAGTTTTTCATTGGATTATCAGTTGAAATTATGCAAAACATTTCCATCCTTAATCTTTCTTTACCACTGTCTCATGGTTTTCTTTTTCATGTTTTATTGTTTGATTGACATTTCATTTTACATACTTGACACAGCTTTTAAGTTGCACTAATAGTTTCACTTGTTCTGCACACATCCACAGCTTTTGATAATTTGTTAAACTCACAAAAGTTCCTTGACTTTGTTAACTCATTTGCCCTGGAACAAATTGTTCAAATCCTGAGAAGAGGAACAAATGTACAAGATCTTATCTTCACTAACATGACAAACAAATGCACTGCCACAATGGTCAGACTCTCATTAGTTAAATCTGACCACAAGTCAGTCTCCTTTGAGCTGGCACCAACAGCAGAACTCACAAAGGCAGCAAAGTCAGACTAAATAACTTCCCCAATGCAAACTATACCCTCCTAGGTATAAATGCATTCAAAGCCCAACCCCCAGCAGGTAGTGATAACTACACCAAAGTTTACACTAAAGCCCTGTACAGTCAGTTGCATAAGTGTATAGACTCCACTGTTCCAGAGACAATCAAAGCCACAGCCTCAAGTAAAAACAAGCTGCCCTGGAGGACATCCAGCATCAACAAACTGTACAACAAATGCAAAAAGTTGCTGCCCAAGAAAACAAATGAGAGGCCCCAACAATGGAAAAGCACCCACCTCAGTCAGAACAGGCAAATAAGACAACATGTCAAATCCTCTAAGGGCATCTGTGAGAAAAACTTAGCAAGCACAGCCAAGAATAACCATAAGGCCTTTTACAACTATGTGCACAGCCTAAAAGGTAGGACGCAAGCATGTGCTGAACTTGTGACTAACTGTGTCACACACACTGACCCAGCAGAGATAGCAAAACTGCTAGCGGACAGATGTGATGAAAATTTCACTCCCTTATCCCCTCCAAACCTATCATAAATCTCGACCCCCAACTCTTCCTTCCATCCTAGATATCAGAAAAGCAGGTTATTTATGCCTTGTCTAAGGCAAAAAACGCAGCCTCTGTGGTACCAGACGGCATACTAGGCTGTCTTATAAACAAGCTAAAACATGAACTAGCATCGCCATTAAATATCCTATTCAGTCAAAACCTAACCACTGGCTTTGTTCCTGTAGAATGTAGAACAGCAACAGGTATTCCTCTCCACAAATGTGGCCTAGCAACAGACCCAGAGGATTATAGACCCATAAGTCTGACCAGCCTCATCTGTAAAGCCATAGAACGTATCATCATGGACCTCATTAATAAAGACATAGGCAACCTCCAAACCCTGGATTCAACCCAGTTCGGCTTCCTTCATCAAAGGCAGATCCTGATTGTTAAACCTGGTAAACTTCTTCAAAAATTTGACTGGGGCCAATGACGAGGGCAGATCTGTGCATACAGCATACCTCTACTTCGTAAAGGCTTTTGACACAATCCCACACTCCAGCATTACTGATAAACTTAGCAAATTGAATGTAAACCCCTTCTTTGTAAGATGGGTTTCCAACTGGCTCACAAACCAGACACACTATCAAAGTGGGTGGCTCCACATCAACCAGCAGACGTGTCACCAGTGGGGTGCCATAAAGGTCAGTGCTGGACCTCATAATGTTTGGTATACTTCTCAGAAGCTCAGGCCAAAATTAATGGGCTGTGGCTGACGTTTGCTGACGACTCAGACTAGATGCAGTTATTGAATCCCCAAATTATGTCAGTATACTTCAGGAGGGTCTTATGCAGACCAACAGCTGGTGTGTTAGCCACGGTCTCAAACTGAATGCAAAGAAATGTATCATTATTCCCTTTGGCAAAAACAATGTCCCTTCACACTATCAAATCAACAACAATACCCTAAGTACATATGAAGGGGTAAAGGATCCGAAATCACAAGTCGACTGCAACCTTAACTTTGGCCATCATGTGTCTACTGTAGTAAGTATGGCTTTCTACGTAGCATACTTGATTAGTAAAGGCATTGCCTCTAGAGCAAAGGAGGTTATAACCCCTCTATACTTGCCACTAATCAGGCCCATAATTGAGTATAACACTCATTTTGGCATGTATCGTACAAAGCACCTGCAGCAATTGGAAAGACCTCAGAGGTTTCCAACAAAAAAGATAAGGGACTCTAGCACATGACTTACAGAGACCAACTAAAGTCCCTTCCACTATCACTACACTCTGTGTTGCATAGACTTCATAGGGGAGACATATTCCTGGCTTACAGAGTAAGCTAATACTCAAACCTAATGAATTTCCTGTACATCTATAAATCAAACAGGACTAGAGCTACCAGTTCCAGGGACCTAAATATGGCCTGCAACTTGAGTAGGAGATGCTGAAGGGACAGATTTTCCTCCCAGCAACTGCCATATTTTTGGAATAGCCTACCAATTCATGTGAAACAGAGCACCTCTATGATGCTGTTCAAAAGGAACCTGGACAAGTGGATGGGGCACTATAAATTCTTACTGAGGATAGCGCCCACAATCCTCCTGGCCATAGGCAGTCATTACTAAATACAGTCCTAGGTATTGACTGGAGTATCTATGGTATTACATTGGGATGAAACAGCTAGGCTTGAAACGACCTCCAGGTTGATAGTCTAGTACTCCTGTGATCTTGCCTGTAACTCTTAAAAGTTTGCCTCTTGTTTCATATTATCCTTATACCACAAGTTTTGTCTCCTGTTAGAGAGTCATGCAGCTCCACAAACTGCCTTTGGCTGTTTTCTTCAAGTCAGTATCATATGAATCTATAGCTTTTTAATGACTATTTGTAAAGAACAAATGTCTAATAAATAACAAATTCTTTTTGGGGTGGCAACAGTTATCAAATTTTACTCTACAGGTGTTTCTTTTCTTAAATGGAAAAAAAAATAAAGTAAACAATTTTTGACATGTTTAGGGCTTCCCCTTAGGAACATTCAAAATTGCAGATATTCATCTAGTCCCCATTGTATTAAGGAATAAATCATGTTGCTGGATATACAGCTTCCAGTTTTCAGCTCAACTCCCTTCTGCCAGCACAAGAACTCTAGAAAAATAGTAAGATATTTTCTATTGATAATTACTCTTATGAATTTCCAAACATACAAACAAGAACAAATATACTTTTATATTTCAGCAGCTGCATTATTCATTTCTGACATATATTTTCTCTGCTTTGACACAATGCTATGTCAGATAGATTTGCAAATAATACAGAAGCCATATGTGATCTGACCTCCATCACATCTGTTCTGAAATCTGAATTCAGTAGAACTAGTCATACCTCTCAAGTTTACCTCATTACGAGGAACATACCTCATTTGGGGTCTTAAAAAGTTCATGTTCCTCGAAGTTCCTCAAAGTTCCACATTGAAAGAGTCTGTCACACATTCAGTGTTAGTTATTTTTTTTAAGGGGAATCCATGGTAAATAGAAATTAATCATATTAATTCATTAAAGGATCTCCATTATAAGTAAAACCAGCATATTTTAAGCATCCTGGGACCTTCCTAGTTGAAGTTGTTAGTAATCCATTAGTATGTGTTCCACATTTTGCCCATTTTGTTCTACATTATGAACCCGAGTGTTCCTCATTTTGAAGATGGAAGGTTGAGAGCTATGGAACTAGTGCAGTAGCAAATGGCATGTTAATCACTCATGTTGTCTCATTAAATTTAAAGGTATATGCCCCATATATAACAACCACAACATAACCTTCTTAACATGGATTTCTGCTTGATAGAATGCATGTTGCTAATCATGCTTAAGCACTTCTTCAGGAAGGTTGGTCTTGGCCATCCTGATATTGCCTTAGTCTCTGCTCAGTCTGCATAAGGTAGTGGAGTTCACAGTTCACTGTTGTTCCATGACACTCTAAAATCCCATGAGAATGAGGATTTGAGTTTGAGACTATGATTCCAAGATAATCTTTACCAGCACCATCAAGGAGATAATTAATTAATTAGAGGTATCATATCTGCACTTATTTCATTTTCAGCTTCTTGTACGTGGAACAGTTCATGATTTTGAGACCAAGATTGTAAAGAAGACAGTTTGTGGTTCTGTCCTCAGTTCAGAGGTGGCCATTATCAGCTGGAACACTAAGTTAAAAGAATGTCCTTTACTCTGGGTCACAGTGGTAATAATCATCTGATCAAAACCCTGCTGTTTTATAAATAAAAGGATGTTGCTAACCAAAGTCATGGACTGATCACCTAGTACGATATTAAAATAACTCGGAACTAACTAAATCAGGTGTTCCGGAATTTTATCAACAAGGAAGTCATAAAACTCTTACTGAAATGTCTTCCATTGTTAGACTGAATAGATGATAGGAAGTCTGCATTTGTGGCCTGCCCTAAGGACATTCAGAAGTGTCAGTGTTTCCACAGGCACTTGGATTAGTCCAAGTACTAGTCCAAATCATATACAGTCTTGCCCTTCCCAGGGCAGTGTGTAATAGATAAAGCAGATGAAATGGCCTTAGCATGATGTAACCAATGTTGGCATACAGCTAAGTTTGCATTAGAAATGCCAGATCATGCTCAGCCAATAGAAATGCCAGATCAGGCTCAGCCAACGTACTGAATATAATTGTTAGCTTCTCGTGGATGGATAGGATACATGTGATGTGTCTTTTGGGGGCATTGAGGAAGAAGTCGTATACAGGCTGCCTAGAAGTCTCACATAGGGCAGATCCTGATTTCAATAAGGTTTTACTCCTTTTGGGTGCAGAGTAATCCTATTAAAAATAAAAACTTCCAACTTTGGGGAATCATGCCTATTTGATAATTATCAGATTAATGTTTTTTTTTTCTAAAGCCCACCTAGATTTTTATATATATATTATATGAAGTTGAAGAGTCAAATCCATGCTCAGAATGGTGAATTGCTATCATGACATCCATAGCTTTGTAGCTGCAGTGAAACAAATATTGGTGCAGGCACCCAAAACAACTGAAACATATAAATATGTCTAATTACTACTAACTGACAAAACTAATGTAAAAACATTTTTAAGCTGGAGAAACCGCTTCCAACATAATATAATAAGAAAATAAATAAACACAATTCCATTTTGTGTTTTGAAAAAGATTTGCATACTTCTTCACACACTCTCTGACAGTAACTTTGTGTTATCCACTAACTTTAATGATGCTATATTAACAGTGCCATAGCCAGCATTACCAGTATGGGCTGAGAATGTGTAGCAATTAAATGGTATAAGCAGTATGTCTAGGAGCCTTCCCCACTCTTTGACATCTTTGCAGAAATCTCAACCTGGAACCTTGATATTGTTATTAAAAAAAGGCTAGACATTTTTGTTTTTAATAGTACCGTTGTGTAATAGCAGAATATGTTTGTAAGACTAGGGATAATTTATACCTTTTTCTACACTGGAACCACTATTTTGTTCTTTTTTAGGGCTATACTGCTGTAATCAGACAACAACCTTTCCTACTGAGGGTGAAATATGAGTTACTTACTCTCGGTTATGGTTTATTGCTGTATTATCCTTTGCATATTAAAGCACCAGCTACATCAGTGAAACATGCTCAGTCATGACAGCAGAGAAATGCCAGATATCCAGTTATGTAGCATATATTATACCTGCTTGTATTTAATGACACTTGAGCTACATTCATATTTTTTTACATGAATGGCTTTGAATGTAGGTTATAATAACAGAATAAAGAAGTGGCTATGTGGAATAAAATCTGTGGAACAAATAACAGATGACTTGCATATAAAAATGAAACACTGAATCTTTATATTTAAGAGGTGTGTCTGTGTGTCCCCATCCATAAGTGTGCAGATGCACACCAGACAGAAATATCACATATAGAACTTGAGCCAGATATGCATTACTCTTCATGTGTAGGCTGGGCTCACTGAGCAGAAGATATTAAACTAGTTACTCTAGCAATTTGGACTTCTTTAAAACCATGTGGCTGTCATTCAGGTGATAGAAAAGACCTGAATATTGTCATAGCAAAAACATGTTCTCTTGGGTTTTATAAGTGTCACATGTATTTCTTTCTACAGTGCAGAGAAAAAAGCGGTACTATTTAATTTTTTTTTTTTTCATTTTTTTTTTTTGACAACACTGCATGTAAGCCGTTTGGGGAAAAATGTTTCTACATGAGGTTATATGATGCTGTTCTACCAAGAAACGGTATCAAATAATTCTTATAATTGTATTTTTGTTTTCTACACTTTCCAATCTGTTTATTTCCTTCTTTCTCTCTAGCATTAATCATCCTCTACGACCCGATGAAGTAGGTTTGTTGCTAGGGAACTGTAAATAAGAGGAGGCTGCAGTGAAGCAAAGTTGATGTTTTTGCTTTTCTTTTTTAATGTCTGTGTATTTATTAATTCACAGATTTTACATTTACTGCTGGAAGTGCAGAATATTCACAAAGCATTTAAGTGCAGGACGAGGAAATGACTAGCCGTCGTCTTACGAAGCATATAATGGGGAAGATACATGGTGGAGATGGTGCCATAGCCTCTCAGAGCAAAGCGAAGACAGAAAATGTGCAACAGGAGATGTTGGAAAAGGCAAGGGAGCTGTTCCAGCAGTGTGACAAGGAAGAAAAGGGGTTTATAACCAAGAGGGATATGCAGGTAAGTCGAACCATCTATCCGTTCTCCTTAACTTTTGCTATATAAATTTCATTGAGATATTTTTTCATCTTCCTATAATGAGTCATTATATAACTTTATAAACTTCCACATCAAAATGGATGTTTCCTCAAAAATTCATGTGTTTGTCTTAAATGGGTACTCAAAACTCAGAAAAAAATGTCTCCATGAGGTTCCGGTTGCTTGTCTTGGTGAAGAACCGACTTGCATTTCAAAATATTGGCACATTAGGGAAGAGAGCAGCACTGATGTTAGTATTAGCATCTCTTTATCTTCCCTTTGTATTTGATAACATTTTTGTACTGTCAATCTGTTTCCCAAAGGCTCTGTTGCTCTGTCAGTCTTGCTATAGTTATGTGAACCATGACTGGATGAGACTATTGGTGTAAAATAAAAGCATGGAACTGAAAGAAAAGAATTGGCACAGTGTACTTTTACCTGCTGGGAAGCTTTTATTGTTGAATATTAACATTCAGCCATTGTGCATGAAATGTGAAACTATTGTTATGTATTGTGTACTCTTATTTTATTGTGATTCCCTTTCCTATTAATAACTCTGAATGAAACAAAATTTTAATAGTATAAAATCTGGGTACATCATTTGCTGCTTAGAAATAATCACATGCCATTTGTGTTACTTATACACATCTATTTGTGAAGCAGGGGCTATATGCAGCTAGTTGCAAGGGCTTAAAGTAATATTTTAATTTTCATTTTTTGCTCCTCTTTGATGACTGCCATCTTTTTATTACTATTTAAGATGTCGCATCAGATCATATTACAGCTCATCATTTAATTCTCCTGCTGCCTTTGATTGGAGTATATGTGCATGCATCCATTCATCTCTTCCATATATTCATCAGTTTTCTAATAGCCCACCTTCCCCTTTTACAGAATTAAGAGGACTAATGATTGCAAGGTATTGCAATCTGATCTGGTCTGTTTCAAAATTGAACTTTGTCACAGACTTCATGCATATTTTGAGCATTTCTGGCAAGCTTTTGGGAGATGGGAGGAAGACAGATAAGAAAATGAATGTAGACACAGGAAGGACAATACAGACTCCTGGCACAAGGAATCTCAGCCTACAGTAGAAGTGGAGAACGTCTTGCTATGAGGCAGAATGCCACTCACCTCACCAGTGTACCACCCTGCAGTACATATTATGTGACTCATAAGATTTGCTGCCTTAAATTATCGTGACCAGGATGTATTTTCCCTTTGCTTCTCCCTTGTGCCCTGGGTCCCCATGAACAAATTAATTTTTCTGTCTGAGACAAAAATTTGTGCACTGAAGCTTATAAGCTATTAAACTATTTCTGCTTTCCTTGTTTACAGCACATTGTTTGTTGCTTGATTAGTTATGACATATTTTAAGTCACTTGTGGTCAACAGCCAGGAGCAGAAAGTTGGAAGGCTACCTGTTGCATCACTGAAAGAAGGGCTACTTCCTTTATTATTGGTTCCCCTCGTGTCTTGCTGCTACCTTTCATCAGCTGCATGCCAGTCACCTGGCCTTCATCCTAACCTCTCCTACTGCTGATGCAGTTTAGGGCTTAATACTTCAGTCATCTGCGTCATTAGCTAAAGCCAGATTAGGAATCATTGCAAGCTTCTGTATGCAATCATTCATAAGAGATGAAACCATTGTATTTCACCTTTGTAGCTACCAGCATTCAAGCTTGCATTTTGTAACTAATGACTACCAGGCAACTTGCTATTCAGATGTCAAGACTCATAAAAAGTGAGTTCTGAAATGACAAAAAAGACTCAAAACACAAGAGAACAGTGAATTTTAGACTTCATTTTGATGCTGTTGGCTTGCACCCCGCCATGTCATTTTTCGAATGGTTAACCTGCTTTTTAAATTAGCATTCTAGTTCTTCTCTTATTCTTTCTTTGTTCCATCTACAATAATGTTGCTTATCTTAGTAGCAAATAATGGTGCCTATTTCAGTGTTTCAAAATGAATGCTTCAGACTAGCATTTCTAATTATATGTGCTCAGTATTTCACTCATTCTTACCAAAAGGACTGTTTCTTCATACTGAACAATTCATGTGCTAAACCCGTGCATTTAAGTGCATCAAGGGACTATGAAGCAACTAGTTGTTGTTATATATTTAAGTATTCTGTCCTTGACTCTATGTCCCTTTACAGGTAGGTAGGTGGGTAGGGAAAACATAGATACTTTGCTATATAAGTAAGTTCTTACACATTCTGATATACATTTAAGCCTGAATTTGTGCAGGTTCTGCATCAGAAGTACACAGGAGATTATAACTTTTTTCCCCACAGTGATTCTATAGCATGGATGAAACCGTCGCAGTCCTTTTCCAAAATGAATGGACTCAGAAATAGTATCTGGTTACAGAATGTCATGGGACAGACCTAAGGCAATTTTTAAGGATGAAGTAGGAGGCAGTAAGGCACAAGTTAGCACTAAGACAATTTGTAAACAAGGTGGAGTAGTGATCAGAATTAGTGAGAACAGATTTCTTCATAGAGCATCTTTTAGATTTTTCACTGTTACATTCTCTGAATATCACAGAACACTGAGAAAATTAAGATTTCTGTTTTCTTGGTGATGAAGTGAAATTGTGACTTGCAAGATGTGTTGTTAGTGTTCTAATATTCATGTGTTTTTCAGACTTAGGCTTCATCCTGTGTTATGCTAGCAGAAGTAAATATCTTTTACTGCTGGAAAACATTAGCTTTTGAGCTAGATTAAAAAAACACTTGCTATTGAAGGCTAAAACCCATAGCATCTTTTAAACTATTCTCAGATGTAAAGTTACTTTAGATTGTACAGCTCTTGCAAGTTTTTAGATTTGGGCAAAGAATATTTAGAGATTGGCTAAAGGTCTTTTTAATGTTGTTTGATATCAGTTGCTGTCCTTTGTCTAGGTGGCATTACAAGCATACAATGCCAGACTTTAAAACGATGGGTTGTTTTTATATCCAATGGACCACTTTCAAAGACAGGAATACATTTGGATTGGTGTGCATTTTGCATCTTTTCTAGAAGAAAGCCACACATATATAGTTCCAGTAGCAGCAGTAGTAGTAGGTAGAGAGGTTCCACAGGTTTGATCCTTGGCTTGGCTGGGGTGTCTTCTGTGCGGAGTCTGCATGTCCTCAGTCTGGTCTCATGGGTTTCCTTCGGGTGCTCGGGTTTCCTCCCACATCCCAAAGACATGCTGTAGGTGGATTGGACACTCTAAATTCACCCTAGGTGTGAGTGTGTGAGTGTGTGTGCCTTCTGTGGAAGGTTGGGCGCTGGGCTGGCAACTCGACGCCATAAAACTCTACTGCTAATCATGAGTGGACAGGTGATCCACTGTGGCGACCCCCTAACCGGGAAAAGGTGAAAGAAGAAGAAGAAGTCGTCTGCATGTCTAAAAAAGCCATTGGATAGGGACTACTAATTTTATAACATCAGCCAAGTTAAAACAGACCCCTGCATGCACCCAGCATATTAGGAATTCAGTAGCAATTTGCTATTTTTTTCTTTTTCTTTTTACATGCTCTCACTCAGGTTTGTGTTGTAACTAGGGCTTTCCTTCTGGTTACACAATTAAGTACAGGTGTTGTGTGAAGTTAGAGTCCCCACCCAAACATACTAGTCTCCTTTATACACAGTATATACCCTTATAATGAAACAAGGTGGTGACCAGTTGCTGCATGTTAATGTATCCAAATGCTTAGACTTTTTTTTTTTAAACATATCTTGACAGAAATGGACCCCAGTCTTATGTCAGGACATAATTAAAATTCATGAAATCTGTATTGCTTCATTCTTTGTATCTAAGAGTGCTCTTTACAGCACACACAGTGTGCCCAGAGTTGTCTCCTTGTGCAGTTCCCCCAGGGTTACATGTATTGGTAACACATTTAAGTCCTTGTGCAGTTCACTCAGGGTTACATGTATTGGTAACAAATTTAAGTCCTTGTGCAGTTCACTCAGGATTACATGTATTGGTAACACATTTAAGTCCTTGTGCAGTTCACTCAGGGTTACATGTATTGGTAACACATTTAAGTCCTTGTGCAGTTCACTCAGGGTTACATGTATTGGTAACACATTTAAGTCCTTGTACAGTTCACTCAGGGTTACATGTATTGGTAACACATTTAAGTCCTTGTGCAGTTCACTCAGGGTTACATGTATTGGTAACACATTTAAGTCCTTGTGCAGTTCCCCCAGGGTTACATGTATTGGTAACACATTTAAGTCCTTGTGCAGTTCACTCAGGATTACATGTATTGGTAACATATTTAAGTCCTTGTGCAGTTCACTCAGGGTTACATGTATTGGTAACACATTTAAGTCCTTGTGCAGTTCACTCAGGGTTACATGTATTGGTAACACATTTAAGTCCTTGTGCAGTTCACTCAGGGTTACATGTATTGGTAACACATTTAAGTCCTTGTGCAGTTCACTCAGGGTTACATGTATTGGTAACACATTTAAGTCATTGTGCAGTTCACTCAGGGTTACATGTATTGGTAACACATTTAAGTCCTTGTGCAGTTCACTCAGGGTTACATGTATTGGTAACACATTTAAGTCATTGTGCAGTTCACTCAGGGTTACATGTATTGGTAACACATTTAAGTCCTTGTACAGGTCACTCAGGGTTACATGTATTGGTAACACATTTAAGTCCTTGTGCAGTTCACTCAGGGTTACATGTATTGGTAACACATTTAAGTCCTTGTGCAGTTCCCTCAGGATTACATGTATTGGTAACACATTTAAGTCCTTGTGCAGTTCACTCAGGGTTACATGTATTGGTAACACATTTAAGTCCTTGTGCAGTTCCCCCAGGGTTACATGTATTGGTAACACATTTAAGTCCTTGTACAGTTCACTCAGGGTTACATGTATTGGTAACACATTTAAGTCCTTGTGCAGTTCACTCAGGGTTACATGTATTGGTAACACATTTAAGTCCTTGTGCAGTTCCCCCAGGGTTACATGTATTGGTAACACATTTAAGTCCTTGTGCAGTTCACTCAGGGTTACATGTATTGGTAACACATTTAAGTCCTTGTGCAGTTCACTCAGGGTTACATGTATTGGTAACACATTTAAGTCCTTGTGCAGTTCACTCAGGGTTACATGTATTGGTAACACATTTAAGTCCTTGTGCAGTTCACTCAGGGTTACATGTATTGGTAACACATTTAAGTCCTTGTGCAGTTCACTCAGGGTTACATGTATTGGTAACACATTTAAGTCCTTGTGCAGTTCACTCAGGGTTACATGTATTGGTAACACATTTAAGTCCTTGTGCAGTTCACTCAGGGTTACATGTATTGGTAACACATTTAAGTCCTTGTGCAGTTCACTCAGGGTTACATGTATTGGTAACACATTTAAGTCCTTGTGCAGTTCACTCAGGGTTACATGTATTGGTAACACATTTAAGTCCTTGTGCAGTTCACTCAGGGTTACATGTATTGGTAACACATTTAAGTCCTTGTGCAGTTCACTCAGGGTTACATGTATTGGTAACACATTTAAGTCCTTGTGCAGTTCACTCAGGGTTACATGTATTGGTAACACATTTAAGTCCTTGTGCAGTTCACTCAGGGTTACATGTATTGGTAACACATTTAAGTCCTTGTGCAGTTCACTCAGGGTTACATGTATTGGTAACACATTTAAGTCCTTGTGCAGTTCACTCAGGGTTACATGTATTGGTAACACATTTAAGTCCTTGTGCAGTTCACTCAGGGTTACATGTATTGGTAACACATTTAAGTCCTTGTGCAGTTCACTCAGGGTTACATGTATTGGTAACACATTTAAGTCCTTGTGCAGTTCACTCAGGGTTACATGTATTGGTAACACATTTAAGTCCTTGTGCAGTTCACTCAGGGTTACATGTATTGGTAACACATTTAAGTCCTTGTGCAGTTCACTCAGGGTTACATGTATTGGTAACACATTTAAGTCCTTGTGCAGTTCACTCAGGGTTACATGTATTGGTAACACATTTAAGTCCTTGTGCAGTTCACTCAGGGTTACATGTATTGGTAACACATTTAAGTCCTTGTGCAGTTCACTCAGGGTTACATGTATTGGTAACACATTTAAGTCCTTGTGCAGTTCACTCAGGGTTACATGTATTGGTAACACATTTAAGTCCTTGTGCAGTTCACTCAGGGTTACATGTATTGGTAACACATTTAAGTCCTTGTGCAGTTCACTCAGGGTTACATGTATTGGTAACACATTTAAGTCCTTGTGCAGTTCACTCAGGGTTACATGTATTGGTAACACATTTAAGTCCTTGTGCAGTTCACTCAGGGTTACATGTATTGGTAACACATTTAAGTCCTTGTGCAGTTCACTCAGGGTTACATGTATTGGTAACACATTTAAGTCCTTGTGCAGTTCACTCAGGGTTACATGTATTGGTAACACATTTAAGTCCTTGTGCAGTTCACTCAGGGTTACATGTATTGGTAACACATTTAAGTCCTTGTGCAGTTCACTCAGGGTTACATGTATTGGTAACACATTTAAGTCCTTGTGCAGTTCACTCAGGGTTACATGTATTGGTAACACATTTAAGTCCTTGTGCAGTTCACTCAGGGTTACATGTATTGGTAACACATTTAAGTCCTTGTGCAGTTCACTCAGGGTTACATGTATTGGTAACACATTTAAGTCCTTGTGCAGTTCACTCAGGGTTACATGTATTGGTAACACATTTAAGTCCTTGTGCAGTTCACTCAGGGTTACATGTATTGGTAACACATTTAAGTCCTTGTGCAGTTCACTCAGGGTTACATGTATTGGTAACACATTTAAGTCCTTGTGCAGTTCACTCAGGGTTACATGTATTGGTAACACATTTAAGTCCTTGTGCAGTTCACTCAGGGTTACATGTATTGGTAACACATTTAAGTCCTTGTGCAGTTCACTCAGGGTTACATGTATTGGTAACACATTTAAGTCCTTGTGCAGTTCACTCAGGGTTACATGTATTGGTAACACATTTAAGTCCTTGTGCAGTTCACTCAGGGTTACATGTATTGGTAACACATTTAAGTCCTTGTGCAGTTCACTCAGGGTTACATGTATTGGTAACACATTTAAGTCCTTGTGCAGTTCACTCAGGGTTACATGTATTGGTAACACATTTAAGTCCTTGTGCAGTTCACTCAGGGTTACATGTATTGGTAACACATTTAAGTCCTTGTGCAGTTCACTCAGGGTTACATGTATTGGTAACACATTTAAGTCCTTGTGCAGTTCACTCAGGGTTACATGTATTGGTAACACATTTAAGTCCTTGTGCAGTTCACTCAGGGTTACATGTATTGGTAACACATTTAAGTCCTTGTGCAGTTCACTCAGGGTTACATGTATTGGTAACACATTTAAGTCCTTGTGCAGTTCACTCAGGGTTACATGTATTGGTAACACATTTAAGTCCTTGTGCAGTTCACTCAGGGTTACATGTATTGGTAACACATTTAAGTCCTTGTGCAGTTCACTCAGGGTTACATGTATTGGTAACACATTTAAGTCCTTGTGCAGTTCACTCAGGGTTACATGTATTGGTAACACATTTAAGTCCTTGTGCAGTTCACTCAGGGTTACATGTATTGGTAACACATTTAAGTCCTTGTGCAGTTCACTCAGGGTTACATGTATTGGTAACACATTTAAGTCCTTGTGCAGTTCACTCAGGGTTACATGTATTGGTAACACATTTAAGTCCTTGTGCAGTTCACTCAGGGTTACATGTATTGGTAACACATTTAAGTCCTTGTGCAGTTCACTCAGGGTTACATGTATTGGTAACACATTTAAGTCCTTGTGCAGTTCACTCAGGGTTACATGTATTGGTAACACATTTAAGTCCTTGTGCAGTTCACTCAGGGTTACATGTATTGGTAACACATTTAAGTCCTTGTGCAGTTCACTCAGGGTTACATGTATTGGTAACACATTTAAGTCCTTGTGCAGTTCACTCAGGGTTACATGTATTGGTAACACATTTAAGTCCTTGTGCAGTTCACTCAGGGTTACATGTATTGGTAACACATTTAAGTCCTTGTGCAGTTCACTCAGGGTTACATGTATTGGTAACACATTTAAGTCCTTGTGCAGTTCACTCAGGGTTACATGTATTGGTAACACATTTAAGTCCTTGTGCAGTTCACTCAGGGTTACATGTATTGGTAACACATTTAAGTCCTTGTGCAGTTCACTCAGGGTTACATGTATTGGTAACACATTTAAGTCCTTGTGCAGTTCACTCAGGGTTACATGTATTGGTAACACATTTAAGTCCTTGTGCAGTTCACTCAGGGTTACATGTATTGGTAACACATTTAAGTCCTTGTGCAGTTCACTCAGGGTTACATGTATTGGTAACACATTTAAGTCCTTGTGCAGTTCACTCAGGGTTACATGTATTGGTAACACATTTAAGTCCTTGTGCAGTTCACTCAGGGTTACATGTATTGGTAACACATTTAAGTCCTTGTGCAGTTCACTCAGGGTTACATGTATTGGTAACACATTTAAGTCCTTGTGCAGTTCACTCAGGGTTACATGTATTGGTAACACATTTAAGTCCTTGTGCAGTTCACTCAGGGTTACATGTATTGGTAACACATTTAAGTCCTTGTGCAGTTCACTCAGGGTTACATGTATTGGTAACACATTTAAGTCCTTGTGCAGTTCACTCAGGGTTACATGTATTGGTAACACATTTAAGTCCTTGTGCAGTTCACTCAGGGTTACATGTATTGGTAACACATTTAAGTCCTTGTGCAGTTCACTCAGGGTTACATGTATTGGTAACACATTTAAGTCCTTGTGCAGTTCACTCAGGGTTACATGTATTGGTAACACATTTAAGTCCTTGTGCAGTTCACTCAGGGTTACATGTATTGGTAACACATTTAAGTCCTTGTGCAGTTCACTCAGGGTTACATGTATTGGTAACACATTTAAGTCCTTGTGCAGTTCACTCAGGGTTACATGTATTGGTAACACATTTAAGTCCTTGTGCAGTTCACTCAGGGTTACATGTATTGGTAACACATTTAAGTCCTTGTGCAGTTCACTCAGGGTTACATGTATTGGTAACACATTTAAGTCCTTGTGCAGTTCACTCAGGGTTACATGTATTGGTAACACATTTAAGTCCTTGTGCAGTTCACTCAGGGTTACATGTATTGGTAACACATTTAAGTCCTTGTGCAGTTCACTCAGGGTTACATGTATTGGTAACACATTTAAGTCCTTGTGCAGTTCACTCAGGGTTACATGTATTGGTAACACATTTAAGTCCTTGTGCAGTTCACTCAGGGTTACATGTATTGGTAACACATTTAAGTCCTTGTGCAGTTCACTCAGGGTTACATGTATTGGTAACACATTTAAGTCCTTGTGCAGTTCACTCAGGGTTACATGTATTGGTAACACATTTAAGTCCTTGTGCAGTTCACTCAGGGTTACATGTATTGGTAACACATTTAAGTCCTTGTGCAGTTCACTCAGGGTTACATGTATTGGTAACACATTTAAGTCCTTGTGCAGTTCACTCAGGGTTACATGTATTGGTAACACATTTAAGTCCTTGTGCAGTTCACTCAGGGTTACATGTATTGGTAACACATTTAAGTCCTTGTGCAGTTCACTCAGGGTTACATGTATTGGTAACACATTTAAGTCCTTGTGCAGTTCACTCAGGGTTACATGTATTGGTAACACATTTAAGTCCTTGTGCAGTTCACTCAGGGTTACATGTATTGGTAACACATTTAAGTCCTTGTGCAGTTCACTCAGGGTTACATGTATTGGTAACACATTTAAGTCCTTGTGCAGTTCACTCAGGGTTACATGTATTGGTAACACATTTAAGTCCTTGTGCAGTTCACTCAGGGTTACATGTATTGGTAACACATTTAAGTCCTTGTGCAGTTCACTCAGGGTTACATGTATTGGTAACACATTTAAGTCCTTGTGCAGTTCACTCAGGGTTACATGTATTGGTAACACATTTAAGTCCTTGTGCAGTTCACTCAGGGTTACATGTATTGGTAACACATTTAAGTCCTTGTGCAGTTCACTCAGGGTTACATGTATTGGTAACACATTTAAGTCCTTGTGCAGTTCACTCAGGGTTACATGTATTGGTAACACATTTAAGTCCTTGTGCAGTTCACTCAGGGTTACATGTATTGGTAACACATTTAAGTCCTTGTGCAGTTCACTCAGGGTTACATGTATTGGTAACACATTTAAGTCCTTGTGCAGTTCACTCAGGGTTACATGTATTGGTAACACATTTAAGTCCTTGTGCAGTTCACTCAGGGTTACATGTATTGGTAACACATTTAAGTCCTTGTGCAGTTCACTCAGGGTTACATGTATTGGTAACACATTTAAGTCCTTGTGCAGTTCACTCAGGGTTACATGTATTGGTAACACATTTAAGTCCTTGTGCAGTTCACTCAGGGTTACATGTATTGGTAACACATTTAAGTCCTTGTGCAGTTCACTCAGGGTTACATGTATTGGTAACACATTTAAGTCCTTGTGCAGTTCACTCAGGGTTACATGTATTGGTAACACATTTAAGTCCTTGTGCAGTTCACTCAGGGTTACATGTATTGGTAACACATTTAAGTCCTTGTGCAGTTCACTCAGGGTTACATGTATTGGTAACACATTTAAGTCCTTGTGCAGTTCACTCAGGGTTACATGTATTGGTAACACATTTAAGTCCTTGTGCAGTTCACTCAGGGTTACATGTATTGGTAACACATTTAAGTCCTTGTGCAGTTCACTCAGGGTTACATGTATTGGTAACACATTTAAGTCCTTGTGCAGTTCACTCAGGGTTACATGTATTGGTAACACATTTAAGTCCTTGTGCAGTTCACTCAGGGTTACATGTATTGGTAACACATTTAAGTCCTTGTGCAGTTCACTCAGGGTTACATGTATTGGTAACACATTTAAGTCCTTGTGCAGTTCACTCAGGGTTACATGTATTGGTAACACATTTAAGTCCTTGTGCAGTTCACTCAGGGTTACATGTATTGGTAACACATTTAAGTCCTTGTGCAGTTCACTCAGGGTTACATGTATTGGTAACACATTTAAGTCCTTGTGCAGTTCACTCAGGGTTACATGTATTGGTAACACATTTAAGTCCTTGTGCAGTTCACTCAGGGTTACATGTATTGGTAACACATTTAAGTCCTTGTGCAGTTCACTCAGGGTTACATGTATTGGTAACACATTTAAGTCCTTGTGCAGTTCACTCAGGGTTACATGTATTGGTAACACATTTAAGTCCTTGTGCAGTTCACTCAGGGTTACATGTATTGGTAACACATTTAAGTCCTTGTGCAGTTCACTCAGGGTTACATGTATTGGTAACACATTTAAGTCCTTGTGCAGTTCACTCAGGGTTACATGTATTGGTAACACATTTAAGTCCTTGTGCAGTTCACTCAGGGTTACATGTATTGGTAACACATTTAAGTCCTTGTGCAGTTCACTCAGGGTTACATGTATTGGTAACACATTTAAGTCCTTGTGCAGTTCACTCAGGGTTACATGTATTGGTAACACATTTAAGTCCTTGTGCAGTTCACTCAGGGTTACATGTATTGGTAACACATTTAAGTCCTTGTGCAGTTCACTCAGGGTTACATGTATTGGTAACACATTTAAGTCCTTGTGCAGTTCACTCAGGGTTACATGTATTGGTAACACATTTAAGTCCTTGTGCAGTTCACTCAGGGTTACATGTATTGGTAACACATTTAAGTCCTTGTGCAGTTCACTCAGGGTTACATGTATTGGTAACACATTTAAGTCCTTGTGCAGTTCACTCAGGGTTACATGTATTGGTAACACATTTAAGTCCTTGTGCAGTTCACTCAGGGTTACATGTATTGGTAACACATTTAAGTCCTTGTGCAGTTCACTCAGGGTTACATGTATTGGTAACACATTTAAGTCCTTGTGCAGTTCACTCAGGGTTACATGTATTGGTAACACATTTAAGTCCTTGTGCAGTTCACTCAGGGTTACATGTATTGGTAACACATTTAAGTCCTTGTGCAGTTCACTCAGGGTTACATGTATTGGTAACACATTTAAGTCCTTGTGCAGTTCACTCAGGGTTACATGTATTGGTAACACATTTAAGTCCTTGTGCAGTTCACTCAGGGTTACATGTATTGGTAACACATTTAAGTCCTTGTGCAGTTCACTCAGGGTTACATGTATTGGTAACACATTTAAGTCCTTGTGCAGTTCACTCAGGGTTACATGTATTGGTAACACATTTAAGTCCTTGTGCAGTTCACTCAGGGTTACATGTATTGGTAACACATTTAAGTCCTTGTGCAGTTCACTCAGGGTTACATGTATTGGTAACACATTTAAGTCCTTGTGCAGTTCACTCAGGGTTACATGTATTGGTAACACATTTAAGTCCTTGTGCAGTTCACTCAGGGTTACATGTATTGGTAACACATTTAAGTCCTTGTGCAGTTCACTCAGGGTTACATGTATTGGTAACACATTTAAGTCCTTGTGCAGTTCACTCAGGGTTACATGTATTGGTAACACATTTAAGTCCTTGTGCAGTTCACTCAGGGTTACATGTATTGGTAACACATTTAAGTCCTTGTGCAGTTCACTCAGGGTTACATGTATTGGTAACACATTTAAGTCCTTGTGCAGTTCACTCAGGGTTACATGTATTGGTAACACATTTAAGTCCTTGTGCAGTTCACTCAGGGTTACATGTATTGGTAACACATTTAAGTCCTTGTGCAGTTCACTCAGGGTTACATGTATTGGTAACACATTTAAGTCCTTGTGCAGTTCACTCAGGGTTACATGTATTGGTAACACATTTAAGTCCTTGTGCAGTTCACTCAGGGTTACATGTATTGGTAACACATTTAAGTCCTTGTGCAGTTCACTCAGGGTTACATGTATTGGTAACACATTTAAGTCCTTGTGCAGTTCACTCAGGGTTACATGTATTGGTAACACATTTAAGTCCTTGTGCAGTTCACTCAGGGTTACATGTATTGGTAACACATTTAAGTCCTTGTGCAGTTCACTCAGGGTTACATGTATTGGTAACACATTTAAGTCCTTGTGCAGTTCACTCAGGGTTACATGTATTGGTAACACATTTAAGTCCTTGTGCAGTTCACTCAGGGTTACATGTATTGGTAACACATTTAAGTCCTTGTGCAGTTCACTCAGGGTTACATGTATTGGTAACACATTTAAGTCCTTGTGCAGTTCACTCAGGGTTACATGTATTGGTAACACATTTAAGTCCTTGTGCAGTTCACTCAGGGTTACATGTATTGGTAACACATTTAAGTCCTTGTGCAGTTCACTCAGGGTTACATGTATTGGTAACACATTTAAGTCCTTGTGCAGTTCACTCAGGGTTACATGTATTGGTAACACATTTAAGTCCTTGTGCAGTTCACTCAGGGTTACATGTATTGGTAACACATTTAAGTCCTTGTGCAGTTCACTCAGGGTTACATGTATTGGTAACACATTTAAGTCCTTGTGCAGTTCACTCAGGGTTACATGTATTGGTAACACATTTAAGTCCTTGTGCAGTTCACTCAGGGTTACATGTATTGGTAACACATTTAAGTCCTTGTGCAGTTCACTCAGGGTTACATGTATTGGTAACACATTTAAGTCCTTGTGCAGTTCACTCAGGGTTACATGTATTGGTAACACATTTAAGTCCTTGTGCAGTTCACTCAGGGTTACATGTATTGGTAACACATTTAAGTCCTTGTGCAGTTCACTCAGGGTTACATGTATTGGTAACACATTTAAGTCCTTGTGCAGTTCACTCAGGGTTACATGTATTGGTAACACATTTAAGTCCTTGTGCAGTTCACTCAGGGTTACATGTATTGGTAACACATTTAAGTCCTTGTGCAGTTCACTCAGGGTTACATGTATTGGTAACACATTTAAGTCCTTGTGCAGTTCACTCAGGGTTACATGTATTGGTAACACATTTAAGTCCTTGTGCAGTTCACTCAGGGTTACATGTATTGGTAACACATTTAAGTCCTTGTGCAGTTCACTCAGGGTTACATGTATTGGTAACACATTTAAGTCCTTGTGCAGTTCACTCAGGGTTACATGTATTGGTAACACATTTAAGTCCTTGTGCAGTTCACTCAGGGTTACATGTATTGGTAACACATTTAAGTCCTTGTGCAGTTCACTCAGGGTTACATGTATTGGTAACACATTTAAGTCCTTGTGCAGTTCACTCAGGGTTACATGTATTGGTAACACATTTAAGTCCTTGTGCAGTTCACTCAGGGTTACATGTATTGGTAACACATTTAAGTCCTTGTGCAGTTCACTCAGGGTTACATGTATTGGTAACACATTTAAGTCCTTGTGCAGTTCACTCAGGGTTACATGTATTGGTAACACATTTAAGTCCTTGTGCAGTTCACTCAGGGTTACATGTATTGGTAACACATTTAAGTCCTTGTGCAGTTCACTCAGGGTTACATGTATTGGTAACACATTTAAGTCCTTGTGCAGTTCACTCAGGGTTACATGTATTGGTAACACATTTAAGTCCTTGTGCAGTTCACTCAGGGTTACATGTATTGGTAACACATTTAAGTCCTTGTGCAGTTCACTCAGGGTTACATGTATTGGTAACACATTTAAGTCCTTGTGCAGTTCACTCAGGGTTACATGTATTGGTAACACATTTAAGTCCTTGTGCAGTTCACTCAGGGTTACATGTATTGGTAACACATTTAAGTCCTTGTGCAGTTCACTCAGGGTTACATGTATTGGTAACACATTTAAGTCCTTGTGCAGTTCACTCAGGGTTACATGTATTGGTAACACATTTAAGTCCTTGTGCAGTTCACTCAGGGTTACATGTATTGGTAACACATTTAAGTCCTTGTGCAGTTCACTCAGGGTTACATGTATTGGTAACACATTTAAGTCCTTGTGCAGTTCACTCAGGGTTACATGTATTGGTAACACATTTAAGTCCTTGTGCAGTTCACTCAGGGTTACATGTATTGGTAACACATTTAAGTCCTTGTGCAGTTCACTCAGGGTTACATGTATTGGTAACACATTTAAGTCCTTGTGCAGTTCACTCAGGGTTACATGTATTGGTAACACATTTAAGTCCTTGTGCAGTTCACTCAGGGTTACATGTATTGGTAACACATTTAAGTCCTTGTGCAGTTCACTCAGGGTTACATGTATTGGTAACACATTTAAGTCCTTGTGCAGTTCACTCAGGGTTACATGTATTGGTAACACATTTAAGTCCTTGTGCAGTTCACTCAGGGTTACATGTATTGGTAACACATTTAAGTCCTTGTGCAGTTCACTCAGGGTTACATGTATTGGTAACACATTTAAGTCCTTGTGCAGTTCACTCAGGGTTACATGTATTGGTAACACATTTAAGTCCTTGTGCAGTTCACTCAGGGTTACATGTATTGGTAACACATTTAAGTCCTTGTGCAGTTCACTCAGGGTTACATGTATTGGTAACACATTTAAGTCCTTGTGCAGTTCACTCAGGGTTACATGTATTGGTAACACATTTAAGTCCTTGTGCAGTTCACTCAGGGTTACATGTATTGGTAACACATTTAAGTCCTTGTGCAGTTCACTCAGGGTTACATGTATTGGTAACACATTTAAGTCCTTGTGCAGTTCACTCAGGGTTACATGTATTGGTAACACATTTAAGTCCTTGTGCAGTTCCCTCAGGGTTACATGTATTGGTAACACATTTAAGTCCTTGTGCAGTTCACTCAGGGTTACATGTATTGGTAACACATTTAAGTCCTTGTGCAGTTCACTCAGGGTTACATGTATTGGTAACACATTTAAGTCCTTGTGCAGTTCACTCAGGGTTACATGTATTGGTAACACATTTAAGTCCTTGTGCAGTTCACTCAGGGTTACATGTATTGGTAACACATTTAAGTCCTTGTGCAGTTCACTCAGGGTTACATGTATTGGTAACACATTTAAGTCCTTGTGCAGTTCACTCAGGGTTACATGTATTGGTAACACATTTAAGTCCTTGTGCAGTTCACTCAGGGTTACATGTATTGGTAACACATTTAAGTCCTTGTGCAGTTCACTCAGGGTTACATGTATTGGTAACACATTTAAGTCCTTGTGCAGTTCACTCAGGGTTACATGTATTGGTAACACATTTAAGTCCTTGTGCAGTTCACTCAGGGTTACATGTATTGGTAACACATTTAAGTCCTTGTGCAGTTCACTCAGGGTTACATGTATTGGTAACACATTTAAGTCCTTGTGCAGTTCACTCAGGGTTACATGTATTGGTAACACATTTAAGTCCTTGTGCAGTTCACTCAGGGTTACATGTATTGGTAACACATTTAAGTCCTTGTGCAGTTCACTCAGGGTTACATGTATTGGTAACACATTTAAGTCCTTGTGCAGTTCACTCAGGGTTACATGTATTGGTAACACATTTAAGTCCTTGTGCAGTTCACTCAGGGTTACATGTATTGGTAACACATTTAAGTCCTTGTGCAGTTCACTCAGGGTTACATGTATTGGTAACACATTTAAGTCCTTGTGCAGTTCACTCAGGGTTACATGTATTGGTAACACATTTAAGTCCTTGTGCAGTTCACTCAGGGTTACATGTATTGGTAACACATTTAAGTCCTTGTGCAGTTCACTCAGGGTTACATGTATTGGTAACACATTTAAGTCCTTGTGCAGTTCACTCAGGGTTACATGTATTGGTAACACATTTAAGTCCTTGTGCAGTTCACTCAGGGTTACATGTATTGGTAACACATTTAAGTCCTTGTGCAGTTCACTCAGGGTTACATGTATTGGTAACACATTTAAGTCCTTGTGCAGTTCACTCAGGGTTACATGTATTGGTAACACATTTAAGTCCTTGTGCAGTTCACTCAGGGTTACATGTATTGGTAACACATTTAAGTCCTTGTGCAGTTCACTCAGGGTTACATGTATTGGTAACACATTTAAGTCCTTGTGCAGTTCACTCAGGGTTACATGTATTGGTAACACATTTAAGTCCTTGTGCAGTTCACTCAGGGTTACATGTATTGGTAACACATTTAAGTCCTTGTGCAGTTCACTCAGGGTTACATGTATTGGTAACACATTTAAGTCCTTGTGCAGTTCACTCAGGGTTACATGTATTGGTAACACATTTAAGTCCTTGTGCAGTTCACTCAGGGTTACATGTATTGGTAACACATTTAAGTCCTTGTGCAGTTCACTCAGGGTTACATGTATTGGTAACACATTTAAGTCCTTGTGCAGTTCACTCAGGGTTACATGTATTGGTAACACATTTAAGTCCTTGTGCAGTTCACTCAGGGTTACATGTATTGGTAACACATTTAAGTCCTTGTGCAGTTCACTCAGGGTTACATGTATTGGTAACACATTTAAGTCCTTGTGCAGTTCACTCAGGGTTACATGTATTGGTAACACATTTAAGTCCTTGTGCAGTTCACTCAGGGTTACATGTATTGGTAACACATTTAAGTCCTTGTGCAGTTCACTCAGGGTTACATGTATTGGTAACACATTTAAGTCCTTGTGCAGTTCACTCAGGGTTACATGTATTGGTAACACATTTAAGTCCTTGTGCAGTTCACTCAGGGTTACATGTATTGGTAACACATTTAAGTCCTTGTGCAGTTCACTCAGGGTTACATGTATTGGTAACACATTTAAGTCCTTGTGCAGTTCACTCAGGGTTACATGTATTGGTAACACATTTAAGTCCTTGTGCAGTTCACTCAGGGTTACATGTATTGGTAACACATTTAAGTCCTTGTGCAGTTCACTCAGGGTTACATGTATTGGTAACACATTTAAGTCCTTGTGCAGTTCACTCAGGGTTACATGTATTGGTAACACATTTAAGTCCTTGTGCAGTTCACTCAGGGTTACATGTATTGGTAACACATTTAAGTCCTTGTGCAGTTCACTCAGGGTTACATGTATTGGTAACACATTTAAGTCCTTGTGCAGTTCACTCAGGGTTACATGTATTGGTAACACATTTAAGTCCTTGTGCAGTTCACTCAGGGTTACATGTATTGGTAACACATTTAAGTCCTTGTGCAGTTCACTCAGGGTTACATGTATTGGTAACACATTTAAGTCCTTGTGCAGTTCACTCAGGGTTACATGTATTGGTAACACATTTAAGTCCTTGTGCAGTTCACTCAGGGTTACATGTATTGGTAACACATTTAAGTCCTTGTGCAGTTCACTCAGGGTTACATGTATTGGTAACACATTTAAGTCCTTGTGCAGTTCACTCAGGGTTACATGTATTGGTAACACATTTAAGTCCTTGTGCAGTTCACTCAGGGTTACATGTATTGGTAACACATTTAAGTCCTTGTGCAGTTCACTCAGGGTTACATGTATTGGTAACACATTTAAGTCCTTGTGCAGTTCACTCAGGGTTACATGTATTGGTAACACATTTAAGTCCTTGTGCAGTTCACTCAGGGTTACATGTATTGGTAACACATTTAAGTCCTTGTGCAGTTCACTCAGGGTTACATGTATTGGTAACACATTTAAGTCCTTGTGCAGTTCACTCAGGGTTACATGTATTGGTAACACATTTAAGTCCTTGTGCAGTTCACTCAGGGTTACATGTATTGGTAACACATTTAAGTCCTTGTGCAGTTCACTCAGGGTTACATGTATTGGTAACACATTTAAGTCCTTGTGCAGTTCACTCAGGGTTACATGTATTGGTAACACATTTAAGTCCTTGTGCAGTTCACTCAGGGTTACATGTATTGGTAACACATTTAAGTCCTTGTGCAGTTCACTCAGGGTTACATGTATTGGTAACACATTTAAGTCCTTGTGCAGTTCACTCAGGGTTACATGTATTGGTAACACATTTAAGTCCTTGTGCAGTTCACTCAGGGTTACATGTATTGGTAACACATTTAAGTCCTTGTGCAGTTCACTCAGGGTTACATGTATTGGTAACACATTTAAGTCCTTGTGCAGTTCACTCAGGGTTACATGTATTGGTAACACATTTAAGTCCTTGTGCAGTTCACTCAGGGTTACATGTATTGGTAACACATTTAAGTCCTTGTGCAGTTCACTCAGGGTTACATGTATTGGTAACACATTTAAGTCCTTGTGCAGTTCACTCAGGGTTACATGTATTGGTAACACATTTAAGTCCTTGTGCAGTTCACTCAGGGTTACATGTATTGGTAACACATTTAAGTCCTTGTGCAGTTCACTCAGGGTTACATGTATTGGTAACACATTTAAGTCCTTGTGCAGTTCACTCAGGGTTACATGTATTGGTAACACATTTAAGTCCTTGTGCAGTTCACTCAGGGTTACATGTATTGGTAACACATTTAAGTCCTTGTACAGTTCCGTCAGGGTTACATGTATTGGTAACACATTTAAGTCCTTGTGCAGTTCACTCAGGGTTACATGTATTGGTAACACATTTAAGTCCTTGTGCAGTTCACTCAGGGTTACATGTATTGGTAACACATTTAAGTCCTTGTGCAGTTCACTCAGGGTTACATGTATTGGTAACACATTTAAGTCCTTGTGCAGTTCACTCAGGGTTACATGTATTGGTAACACATTTAAGTCCTTGTGCAGTTCACTCAGGGTTACATGTATTGGTAACACATTTAAGTCCTTGTGCAGTTCACTCAGGGTTACATGTATTGGTAACACATTTAAGTCCTTGTGCAGTTCACTCAGGGTTACATGTATTGGTAACACATTTAAGTCCTTGTGCAGTTCACTCAGGGTTACATGTATTGGTAACACATTTAAGTCCTTGTGCAGTTCACTCAGGGTTACATGTATTGGTAACACATTTAAGTCCTTGTGCAGTTCACTCAGGGTTACATGT
Organism: Protopterus annectens; assembly: GCF_019279795.1. Taxonomy (NCBI): domain Eukaryota; kingdom Metazoa; phylum Chordata; order Ceratodontiformes; family Protopteridae; genus Protopterus; species Protopterus annectens. Next base: position 299,213,146 of record NC_056743.1, read on the forward strand.
ATTGGTAACACATTTAAGTCCTTGTGCAGTTCACTCAGGGTTACATGTATTGGTAACACATTTAAGTCCTTGTGCAGTTCACTCAGGGTTACATGTATTGGTAACACATTTAAGTCCTTGTGCAGTTCACTCAGGGTTACATGTATTGGTAACACATTTAAGTCCTTGTGCAGTTCACTCAGGGTTACATGTATTGGTAACACATTTAAGTCCTTGTGCAGTTCACTCAGGGTTACATGTATTGGTAACACATTTAAGTCCTTGTGCAGTTCACTCAGGGTTACATGTATTGGTAACACATTTAAGTCCTTGTGCAGTTCACTCAGGGTTACATGTATTGGTAACACATTTAAGTCCTTGTGCAGTTCACTCAGGGTTACATGTATTGGTAACACATTTAAGTCCTTGTGCAGTTCACTCAGGGTTACATGTATTGGTAACACATTTAAGTCCTTGTGCAGTTCACTCAGGGTTACATGTATTGGTAACACATTTAAGTCCTTGTGCAGTTCACTCAGGGTTACATGTATTGGTAACACATTTAAGTCCTTGTGCAGTTCACTCAGGGTTACATGTATTGGTAACACATTTAAGTCCTTGTGCAGTTCACTCAGGGTTACATGTATTGGTAACACATTTAAGTCCTTGTGCAGTTCACTCAGGGTTACATGTATTGGTAACACATTTAAGTCCTTGTGCAGTTCACTCAGGGTTACATGTATTGGTAACACATTTAAGTCCTTGTGCAGTTCACTCAGGGTTACATGTATTGGTAACACATTTAAGTCCTTGTGCAGTTCACTCAGGGTTACATGTATTGGTAACACATTTAAGTCCTTGTGCAGTTCACTCAGGGTTACATGTATTGGTAACACATTTAAGTCCTTGTGCAGTTCACTCAGGGTTACATGTATTGGTAACACATTTAAGTCCTTGTGCAGTTCACTCAGGGTTACATGTATTGGTAACACATTTAAGTCCTTGTGCAGTTCACTCAGGGTTACATGTATTGGTAACACATTTAAGTCCTTGTGCAGTTCACTCAGGGTTACATGTATTGGTAACACATTTAAGTCCTTGTGCAGTTCACTCAGGGTTACATGTATTGGTAACACATTTAAGTCCTTGTGCAGTTCACTCAGGGTTACATGTATTGGTAACACATTTAAGTCCTTGTGCAGTTCACTCAGGGTTACATGTATTGGTAACACATTTAAGTCCTTGTGCAGTTCACTCAGGGTTACATGTATTGGTAACACATTTAAGTCCTTGTGCAGTTCACTCAGGGTTACATGTATTGGTAACACATTTAAGTCCTTGTGCAGTTCACTCAGGGTTACATGTATTGGTAACACATTTAAGTCCTTGTGCAGTTCACTCAGGGTTACATGTATTGGTAACACATTTAAGTCCTTGTGCAGTTCACTCAGGGTTACATGTATTGGTAACACATTTAAGTCCTTGTGCAGTTCACTCAGGGTTACATGTATTGGTAACACATTTAAGTCCTTGTGCAGTTCACTCAGGGTTACATGTATTGGTAACACATTTAAGTCCTTGTGCAGTTCACTCAGGGTTACATGTATTGGTAACACATTTAAGTCCTTGTGCAGTTCACTCAGGGTTACATGTATTGGTAACACATTTAAGTCCTTGTGCAGTTCACTCAGGGTTACATGTATTGGTAACACATTTAAGTCCTTGTGCAGTTCACTCAGGGTTACATGTATTGGTAACACATTTAAGTCCTTGTGCAGTTCACTCAGGGTTACATGTATTGGTAACACATTTAAGTCCTTGTGCAGTTCACTCAGGGTTACATGTATTGGTAACACATTTAAGTCCTTGTGCAGTTCACTCAGGGTTACATGTATTGGTAACACATTTAAGTCCTTGTGCAGTTCACTCAGGGTTACATGTATTGGTAACACATTTAAGTCCTTGTGCAGTTCACTCAGGGTTACATGTATTGGTAACACATTTAAGTCCTTGTGCAGTTCACTCAGGGTTACATGTATTGGTAACACATTTAAGTCCTTGTGCAGTTCACTCAGGGTTACATGTATTGGTAACACATTTAAGTCCTTGTGCAGTTCACTCAGGGTTACATGTATTGGTAACACATTTAAGTCCTTGTGCAGTTCACTCAGGGTTACATGTATTGGTAACACATTTAAGTCCTTGTGCAGTTCACTCAGGGTTACATGTATTGGTAACACATTTAAGTCCTTGTGCAGTTCACTCAGGGTTACATGTATTGGTAACACATTTAAGTCCTTGTGCAGTTCACTCAGGGTTACATGTATTGGTAACACATTTAAGTCCTTGTGCAGTTCACTCAGGGTTACATGTATTGGTAACACATTTAAGTCCTTGTGCAGTTCACTCAGGGTTACATGTATTGGTAACACATTTAAGTCCTTGTGCAGTTCACTCAGGGTTACATGTATTGGTAACACATTTAAGTCCTTGTGCAGTTCACTCAGGGTTACATGTATTGGTAACACATTTAAGTCCTTGTGCAGTTCACTCAGGGTTACATGTATTGGTAACACATTTAAGTCCTTGTGCAGTTCACTCAGGGTTACATGTATTGGTAACACATTTAAGTCCTTGTGCAGTTCACTCAGGGTTACATGTATTGGTAACACATTTAAGTCCTTGTGCAGTTCACTCAGGGTTACATGTATTGGTAACACATTTAAGTCCTTGTGCAGTTCACTCAGGGTTACATGTATTGGTAACACATTTAAGTCCTTGTGCAGTTCACTCAGGGTTACATGTATTGGTAACACATTTAAGTCCTTGTGCAGTTCACTCAGGGTTACATGTATTGGTAACACATTTAAGTCCTTGTGCAGTTCACTCAGGGTTACATGTATTGGTAACACATTTAAGTCCTTGTGCAGTTCACTCAGGGTTACATGTATTGGTAACACATTTAAGTCCTTGTGCAGTTCACTCAGGGTTACATGTATTGGTAACACATTTAAGTCCTTGTGCAGTTCACTCAGGGTTACATGTATTGGTAACACATTTAAGTCCTTGTGCAGTTCACTCAGGGTTACATGTATTGGTAACACATTTAAGTCCTTGTGCAGTTCACTCAGGGTTACATGTATTGGTAACACATTTAAGTCCTTGTGCAGTTCACTCAGGGTTACATGTATTGGTAACACATTTAAGTCCTTGTGCAGTTCACTCAGGGTTACATGTATTGGTAACACATTTAAGTCCTTGTGCAGTTCACTCAGGGTTACATGTATTGGTAACACATTTAAGTCCTTGTGCAGTTCACTCAGGGTTACATGTATTGGTAACACATTTAAGTCCTTGTGCAGTTCACTCAGGGTTACATGTATTGGTAACACATTTAAGTCCTTGTGCAGTTCACTCAGGGTTACATGTATTGGTAACACATTTAAGTCCTTGTGCAGTTCACTCAGGGTTACATGTATTGGTAACACATTTAAGTCCTTGTGCAGTTCACTCAGGGTTACATGTATTGGTAACACATTTAAGTCCTTGTGCAGTTCACTCAGGGTTACATGTATTGGTAACACATTTAAGTCCTTGTGCAGTTCACTCAGGGTTACATGTATTGGTAACACATTTAAGTCCTTGTGCAGTTCACTCAGGGTTACATGTATTGGTAACACATTTAAGTCCTTGTGCAGTTCACTCAGGGTTACATGTATTGGTAACACATTTAAGTCCTTGTGCAGTTCACTCAGGATTACATGTATTGGTAACACATTTAAGTCCTTGTGCAGTTCCCTCAGGGTTACATGTATTGGTAACACATTTAAGTCCTTATGCAGTTCACTCAGGATTACATGTATTGGTAACATATTTAAGTCCTTATGCAGTTCACTCAGGGTTACATGTATTGGTAACACATTTAAGTCCTTGTACAGTTCACTCAGGGTTACATGTATTGGTAACACATTTTAGTCCTTGTGCAGTTCACTCAGGATTACATGTATTGGTAACACATTTAAGTCCTTGTGCAGTTCCCTCAGGGTTACATGTATTGGTAACACATTTAAGTCCTTATGCAGTTCACTCAGGATTACATGTATTGGTAACATATTTAAGTATGGCTGTGAATTATTTTGCGTCAGGGCTGTTTCCCCTACTACTGCTGCTACTGGAACTCTATATGTGTGCCTTTCTTCTACATTGCTTTCATATTTGCTTGCAAATCCTGGCAGTTTAAGACTTTGCGTATCTCAATACATAAGACACTTTAATCAGTGTTGCAAATTCAATAATCAACTCTACTGTTGTGCTTTTCTGTCATTTGTTTTTTTGAACTGCTGGTAATGGGTGATATAATGTGATATCAGGCTTAATGCTCCATGGATCACATTTCCAGTGCTTCTTAGCTACATTTATATTGTAGTGTTTGCACAATCTCCAGTGCAATAGTCTTGTCATTTTATTGTACCTTTCTCAGCCAGGAGCGCATTATACCAGGCAACAAGATGTGTAACTGTTTCCAGTTCTATTTTACAGAACTTGTATTTGTCTTTTTCTCATAGTTTGTCAGTGGATTTTGTAAACAAGTGTGTGTACAGACCAAAATATTGGGCCTCTGTTATTAAACTTTCATCTTTTGGTTTCAATTCACTTCTTAACCACTCATGTCTCAAATTTAGTTAACATGAGGTTGTTACAAAAGTTTTCTGTACATGTTACTTTTTTTGTGGACTTTCTGATTTTCTTTTACTTCTGGTATTTTTTAATTACATTCTACATGAGTATGTTCTTACACATTCTCATATACATTTAAGACTGAATATATGTGCTGGTACTTCATCAGAAACAAATTCAGCAATAGGTGTTACTGCAACTGCTTGAATAAAACAACGAAATATACACCAGGATCTTTATTAAATAAAGCTTTCGGGTCTACACCCTTCATCAGTATAACTTAACATATAAAAAATCACCATTTAAATAGGAGAACATAAGGTCACATGCTTCAACCCAACCCACCTAACAATAAAAATTTAAAGCTACAACGAATCAATAAATATATGCAAAGTAGCACATAAAAATCACATCTATAAAGCATATATATTTTTATAAATAAACAATTTTATACGGTTTCATATGAAATCACATGCACCATACTTAAAAATTAATAATTAATAATTAAAACTTAAACTTTTAAAACTTCTCTCTGTCTTTTAGTCAGAAACAAGCAGGAGATTAAAACTTTTTTCTCCCATAGTGATTGTATGGCATGGATGGAACAGTCTTCTTCCAAAACTAATGGACTCAGAAATAGCAGCCGGTTGCAGAATGTCATGGGACAGACCTAAAGCAATCTTTAGGGATGAGTAGGAGACAGTAAGGCCCAAGTTAACAGTAAGACAATTTGTACACAAGGCTGAGTATTGATCAGCCTAAGTGGGAATAGATTTCCTCATAGAACAACTTTTAGATGTTTCACTATTACAAGCTCTGAAAATCACAGATGACTAAGAAAATGATTATTTCTGTTTTCTTGGTGCTGAAGTGAAATTGTAACTTGAAAAAATGTGTTGACAGTGTTCTAATATTCATGTATTTTTCAGACGTATGCTTCATTCTGTGTTATGCTAGCAGAAGTAGATACCTTTTACTGCTGGAAAACATAAGCTTTTGAACTGGATAAAAAATGCTATTGAAGGCTGAAAGCCATAGCATCTTTTAAATAATTCTCAGATGTAAAATTACTTCGATTCTACAGCTCTCCCAAGTTTGCAGATTTGGGCAAAGAACTTTTAAAGACTGGTTAAAGGCCTTTTTAATGTTGTTTGCATTAGCGTAAGATCAGTTGCTGTGCTTTGTTTGAGGTGGCATTACAAGCATACAATACTAGGTTTTAAAATGATGGGTTGTCTTTATATCCAGTGATCCACTTTCAAAGACAGGAATACATTTGGATCATTGTATATGCTGCATCCTTTCTAGCTGCACGTCACAAGAAGGCCTTTTGGTTAGTTTGTTCTCTGTCATACCTTTCTTCAAAACCTGCAGTGTTATCTGGACAAGTTGATTCTACATATAGCATCTTAATCTGATGCATTAATAAACCTGTAGTCTGTGACTTCAGAAGTCAGTGAATAGGGACTGGTTCTGTTATCACATCGGCCAAGTTAAAACAGACCCTACATGAACCTAGCCTATTAGGAATTCAGTAGCATTTTGCTATTTTCCTTTTCATTTTTACATGCTCCCTTTCAGGGTTGTGCTGTAACCAGGGCTTTCCTTCTGTTTACACAATTAAGTACAGGTGTTGCGTGAGTCCCCACCCAAACATAGTAGTGTCATTAACTCATTTACACAGTACATACCTGTATAATGAAACAAGGTGTTGACCAGTTACCTCACTTTAATGTACGTCTTGACAGAAATGGACCCCAGTCATGTCAGGACATCATTAAAACTTATGAAATCGGTATTGCTTCATTCTTTGTATCTAAGAGTGCTCTTTTCACAACCACAATGTGCCCAGAATCGTCTCCTTGTGCAGTTCACTCAGGATTACATGCATTGGTAACATATTTAAGTATGATGCAATGCTTTCATATTTGCTTGCAAACCCTGGTAGTTTGACTGTGTATTTCAGTACATAAGACGCTGTAATTGCAGGGTGTTACAAATAAAATAATCAGCTCTACTATTGTTTTTCTTGGGCTACTATATATGCTTTTCCTGCATCTGTTTTTTGGACTGCTGGTAATGGGTGATATAATGTGATAGCAACTTAAAGCTCCATGTATCATGTCTCCAGTGGTCAACATGAGGTTGTTACAGAAGTTTTCTTTACTTGCTACTATTTTTGTGAACTTTCTGATTTTCTTTCTTTTCAGTTTTGGTGATTTTTAATCAGACTATGTTTGTTTATTTGTTTTAACTTCCAATTGGTATTAGCTTTCTATCAACTTCTAGTTTAATTTCCATTCTGAAATGCTTCTGATAAACTAAGCAAAGATGTTATCTTAGATTACTTCTCCTCATCCTTTAAAACTTACACTATATGTGGATCAGATTAGGTCAGAAGATATGTTTGCAGTCCCACAACTGTAGATTTAAACATGTACATACCTCTCAAACTCTTAATGCAAGAAATCTGGACAAAACCAAAAGTAATGATGTATAGAAAAGACCCAAACTAGGGATAAATTTCAAATATTGCTCTTACAAACTTTGAAAGTTGCTAGAATGATAGATTATTTGTTAGTGTGCATTTTCTGGTGGATATGAAGTCTGAAACTCAAAAGTCTGTCATTATTTACTGATTTCAGTTCTCAGAGATTTGCCAGAAAAATACAAATTTTATGAGGAATAGAACAGACCAAAAATATGTGGCAAAAGTCTAGACATTCTGCAAAAATCTGTACAACTGTATGTAGATGTAGTCAGTTTCAAAGCAGCCCATATCTCCTTTAGAGTAAGGAATGTATAATATTGGTGTGTATTTTTTTATACGCCATTTGATACGCACAAAGCATTTTTCTTGTTGAAGTCATTCAGTACTTTTTGGGACTAGTCAATCACACTAAAGTTGTAAATTAGAAGAAGAAGAGCAAATAGATTTATAGCTTGGGCTTTATTCATAGATGTGAAAGCAGTTTTCAGTATTAGCTTTATTTTTCTGATGTATTCCTTACTGGGTTTTTTTCTCATTTGTTCACACTTTATTGGCGACCCTTCAGCTATTCCCAACTATTTACACACATGCTTAAGTTCTTTTGTATCATGTTCCTGTTTCCAAGTTGATATTTTCTTGATGCTGCTGCTTCCCTTTTATAATTGTTGCTTTTGAAAATGTATAATGACCAAAATTCATTCTTATATCCTATGAGAAAGTTTTAGCCATCTGTAGTTGTGCTTTCAGATTCTCACTTGATGAGCTACAGAATTTTAAGTCATCCACAAAAAATAGATCAGATGTCTTTAAACAGGGCTGGTTTCTGGAAGTTATAATGTAATTATAGCCTTAATCTCTTAATTAAACTGCTTAATGGGCTAAGGGTAAGACAAACAACATCATTGACAAACTCTCCATAGAATATCCCCCTTTGAATTGTTATTCCTGGGATTATAATTTGTCTTTTGTCACAGCTTAGTTACAAAGTGGTTCGCCACTGTTTAATAGTCACTTCACTGTAATTGGTCAAGGTAGGGTGCATCTTCTACATCTGTAAGCATTCCATTTTCCATGAATAACTGTCTTTCGGCTTTTCCCGGTTAGGGGTCCCCACAGCGGAAATCCGGTCCGCTAACGATTGGCAGTAGATTTTTACGTGCTGGCTTGCCGGGCCTAATGCACAACCTTCGAAGGAATGCATGTTGACACACAGAAGATGCTCTAACTGAGAATCGAACGTGCAACGTCTAACTGTGAGGCGACAACGCTACCGCAGCACCACCACCACTCCATTTTCCATGAATGCCGGATACTTTTGAATGTTTTTTGTATGCTGTACTTAGATTCTTCACCTTCTTATAGCTCTTTGTTATGCCGCTGTTTAACAGATAATTATTTTGTTCCATATGACCTTCTTGTATTACCTTGTTGTTCTATTGCCATAGTTACATTTTTTCCAGATGGCTATAAACTTTGCCTGCATCAGTTAAGAGTATATAATGTGTATATTGTCAGAAGGCAAGTTATTGGTCTATAGTTCTTAGGATGGCTTGAAGGTTCACTCCTGTGAAGAAGCATCTTGTTTCCTGTTAACCAGGTTGGTGCCTGTTTGAGATGTAATAATTATTACTCAGCGCTAAACAAGGTGGCACCCAGTTCCCTTTATAATTTCTCCAAATCTTTTGGGTTTCTAATACCATGATGGGAATGGATCCCATTCCTAAGTTGGGGTATAATTAAAGTTTGTGAAATTAGTATTGTTTCAAACTTGGATGTTAGCCAAAAGTACTCTTCATAATACCTGTTATGTGTACAGATTTCCCTCCTTTTGCAATCCATGTACTGGTAGTATATCTAAATATGACCGTTGAGTCTTTTTTATTAGACCCATTGCTCATACTGTTGTTGGAACTGCCTGAGTTTGTTTCTTCCACATTGCTGTCATTTCTGCCTGCAAATCTTGATATCTTATGACTTTGTCTTTTTCTGTACATGATACACTCTAATCTCTAGGTGTAGCAATTTCGGTGATTAGTGCTACTTCTGTCTTCTTTTTTTTATGAATTACTATATCTTAATTCTGGCATCTCTCTTTCGAATTGTTGGTCATGGGTGAGCCCATGTGATGTACACTTCATTCTGCATAATGTTTTGTGGTTCATGTTTCAAATCCTTCACAGCTGCTTCTATATTGTAGTGTTTGCACAATCCCCAATGCAAGTATTTCCAGATTATTGTGCCTTTCAGTGTACAGACCCTTTGCCATGAGTGTATCAGACCCAGCAATAAAGTATGCAACTGTTTCCAATTTTTTTTTTCAAAATCTACATCTGTATGTTTCTACAACATGATCAATGGACTTTGGAAACCAATGTGTATGTAGTCCACTGTCCTGGGCTGACATTATTAACTTTTCATCCTTTGCTTTTAACTCATCTCTCCTTAACTCTTCCTGCATCACATCCTGACCAACACAAGGTTGTTCCACGAGATCACTATACTTGCCACTGTATTTCTTATCTGATTCTTCTCCTTAGTCTTTCTTTTGCTGTTTATTTATTTATTATTTTTGGTACATTCATGTGCTGTCTGATTTTTGTCTGCTTCTGGTTTAATTTCCTTTCCTGATTACCACCTGAATGCTACTGCTAATATAAACAGAGAGGTCTTCCTAGGCTTCCTCTCAAAGTGTTGTAAAACATTCATTATGCTAGGCTCTGATGAGGCCAGCAAAATATGCATGAGGTTGCAGGATTGCAAGTCTATACATGTAATCAATTTCGAGGAGGTCTATGCCTCCTTCAGAGTGTGGAATGTATAGTCTTGTTATACACTGATTTTTTTATATATCATTTGATAAGTGGGAAGCATTTTCTTGTTTTTATATCCAACTGATCCAGTACCTTTTTGGGCAAGTCAGTCACACCAAAACTGTAGTTTAATACAGGAAGAATAAATTGCTTTATAGCTTGGAATTTTCAGTGTTAGGTTTAGTCTTCTAAAGTAATCCTTACCAAGTTTTATTCACATTTGCTCATGTTTTATTGCTGATCTTCATCAATTCCCAAAATGTATACGCTCCTTCCTGCTAAAGTTCCTTTATATAATATTCATGTTATAGATTAATATTTTCTTGGTACTGCAACTTTCCTGCTTTAAACATTGCTTTTGCACATTTATCAAGACCAAATGCCATTCTTATATCATCTGAGAATGTTTTAGCTACTTGCAGTTGTGCTTTCAACTCATTGTCTGATGAACTGTGCAGGTTCAAGTAATCCACAAAAAGTATATGAGAAACCTTTAAGCAGTTTGTTTTCTGGGAGCCAAATTGTAATCAAACCTAATCTGCTATGTAAACATCTTAGTGGGTTAAGGGCAAGACAAAACAACAGCAGAGGCAAAGAATCACCCTGAAATATCCCCCTTTGAATTTTTATCCCTGGGATAATAATTTTGTCATTTGTCTTGGCCTAAATGCAAAGTGGTTTGCCACTATTTCATGGTCATTCTTACACAACTGATCAGTGTAGGATGTAACTTGTATATCTGTAACCACATATTTATTCATGAATGTGGGATGCTGCCAAATGCTTTTTTGTACTCTACCCAGGTCATACTTAGATTATTTCCCGTTTTACAACTCTCCATTATGGCTTTATATAGTAACAAATGATCCTTTGTTTCATATGACTTTCATTTGTTACCCTTTTGCTTTATTGCAATGATTTAAGATTTCTTCATTAAGTTCCAGTATACAGTTTATACATCACTGGAAGACAAGTTATTGGTCTGTAGTTTTTATGATGGCTTGCAGGTTCACTCTTAAGAAGGAGTATCGTTTTTCCTGTTGTTAACCTAGTTGGTGTCTATTCGGGATGTGCATAAAAGTAGTCCTTACTTGGGGCTAAATCTCTGTGTAAAGATGTTAATACTTTTAGATAGAAGTTAGGTATTGCATCTGGGCCTGGGGTTTTCCATTTATGAGCATTTCTTAATTTTATTTCGATTTCCCTGGCCATGATTTCATCCCATTTCATATCCTGTACATTTAAACAGTTTACTGTTGAAATTCCAAAACGGCATTTGTCGACCGGTCACAGTGGTCGACCTGAAATGCTGAATTCAGAACTTCGAAACAGCAGCCATGGTGAAAATGAATACATCAACATCCATAGTTCGATGTATTCAACGTAGCAGGAGGTGACATCAGTCACCCATGCTATGTACCTTAATGTACCGTTACACTCTACAATCAACAGTACATTAATTGCACTGTTTTGCGGGGGGCGGGACTACACCCCCACTCCCACTGCAAATTAAATATAGCAACTCCAGCATCGCATTACAATGGAGAAATGGGTTAATTCCCTGTTCCTCACTGAGCTGAGATCTCTGTTCACAATGCTGAACTCAGATACTCGAACTACACTACACATTCGCTGTAGTCTATGTGTTTTGGTTCAGCATTCTGCCAATTTGAAAAGTGCCTTTCAACCACATGCCAGTCAAACACAGGCACTTTAGACTTTTAATAGTAAACCCATTTAAACTCCTTACTGTTTCTTTTAATTTTTCTATCCGTTCAACACCTTTACATTCCACAGGGCCTTCATAAATATATTTCCAAAATGTTTCTGTTTCTTCTTTTTTGTGGTGTTTCTATTCCTTTTGCTTTGTTACACAGTTCTGTACAAAATGGTTTAGGTCATTAATGAATTGCTTATTTTGTACTGTTTTTATATCTGTCTCTATATCTTCTAAGTTCCTCACTGTGAAATAAAGTATGTCTATGAAAGTAACTGCTAGACATTTTCACACTATCATCTCTTGCACTGTACCACATACAAGCAGTGGATTTAAAGCTTCATCTAGACAGAAATGCTGCTAAGAGATGAAAATTGTAAATCATTTGTATATTTGTGGGTGTAGCAGGAGTATAATGTCAAGAATCTAATTCAAAATAATTTCAATATAGTGATATATCCACAAAAGACTGTTTTTTTTTTAAAAAAAAAAAAAAAAAGCGATTATGTTTTTAAACAGAAAACAATTTCCTATGGGTCCAGTCTGTTGGATAATGAGAGCGTCACAATGTCTCGTCTTCTAAGATCATGGCTGTCACAAAAGCTATCAAGTTTGTCCATAATTCATGCAATGAGTTTAACTTTTTAGTTGTGTATGTTGGAATCGATGATACTATATGGTATTCATTCTCTCTGTTGTAAAGGGATAAACTGACCTTGTGAATGCTTTTAAGTTTGATAAATCCTTTAAAGCTAGTGAGAGCATTCTTTTGCCAGGGGTGCACCTGAATAAGTGGGAAAGATTATTGACTTCAACAGCTGGTTTAGAATGTAGTGTCTGTCCAAGGACATTCAGTGCCTCTTAGCTGGGGAGGAAATGTAAGTGGCCCATTCCTACTTGAGATGAGCTACGTCTTTACTCAAAGGGAGTTAGGGTACTGGATAAACACAATTCTTTCTCCTGGTGTCCTTTTTAAGAAGTGTAAAGGTAATGGACATTACAGTCTTAATTCTACAAATAGCAATACAGTGCTGACATTATAGCACAGAGGCAGGTCATCTGTTTATGCTGCTAATGACCCAAGATCAGGGAAGGGCTTGGGACTCTGGAAAAGTCAGCCAGGAAGAGTTGGTATAAAGTTGCTAATAGCATGATGTCCTACCCTGGGAGAGTGTGGCAGGATCACTGCCAGTCTGAACTCTGTTAGAGAGCAGATGTCTCACAAGCCAGCAATAACCTGGGGAGAGTGACACAACTTCCTTTGTGGATGTATGTACCAGGCATACTGACATCATTATACAGTGCTCCTCCAGGGAATAGAGATGTTGATTGCCTTATGCTCTGTGATGAATCTAGTCACTGGCCCTCTGTTCTCCATTGGGTCTTAATCCCCGGATTCCATGGATTTGCTACAAGACTGATTTCTGGAGTACTGTGGGTAACTTATCCTGCCAAGGGATGTGTGTAGGATTGCTGGAAAGGAGATATAAGAGTTTCTAAAGAGAATGGAGAAGGGGTGTGGACATGAGCTGAGAATCAGCAGTGGTCATTGAGTGAGCAATGGGCAATGGAAAAAATCTCAGCAAGATGGATGTGGATCTTATCAGTGGCATCTCCGTCAGTCAATGCATAGGACTAAAGCGCTGAGCTTGTCAACCTACTGATTTCTGTGGTCATGGTTACAATGTTGGTCTCCTTTCACAGCGTTTTGCCTAGTTTATGATGTTGAGCATGTCACTTGATCATACATTACTCCTGGAACATCTGTGAAAATGAATACGTGTATCCAGTGGGCTTACCTGGTTAACAAATGCATAAAAAGTAAAAAAAAAAAAAAAATCAAGGCTCAAAGCCAAAAGAAATTATGCCTGCAGGCTTAGCTTACCTTTGATGTAAACATGTATGTGTTGTCAGATATGGTTCAAAGACTAGTCCTACATTCCTCAAACAACTATAACTCTCTCCACTTGGTTCAGATTACTGAGCAAGTAGAGGAAATCGTGCAGCTGTTTTCTTAATTCAAGCTTTCAAAATTAGGTTTTGTAGAAACTAATTCTGGCCATGAAGTACTTCACACTCAAGTTGCAGTTAACGCAAACTACAGTATTACATTATGTTATCAATGAATTCATGATACTGTATACTCATCCTAGGGACATGAATACTTTTTTTTTTAATTAGCATAGCCTGACTATGACAGAAAGCACTTTACTTTAAGGAGACTTAAATTAGCCCACTGTTGCCTGTGAAAGTTATGCCTGAGTCACACAAGAACTGATAGGCTTCATACAAATTAACCTTCATGAACAGGTGATAAATGTGGGAAAGGTACATAAAGATACTGGTGGTCTTTTTGACAAGGAAACCCTATCAGCTGGGCTAAAACTAAACATCATCCCACCCCATTCTCTGAAAGCTAGATCTAATAAAAATAATCTTTAAGTATTTTAGAAACACCTATGGTGCCCTGAACAACCACTTTACATCACACAAATGTAGTAGACACTCTCAAAAAAATGTGAATTATTTATTGCTCTCAGCAATAGTTTAATAAACTATATTAACAAATTCATCCATGAGACGTATATGCATTGGAAAAGTGGACAGTTCTGCAATAAATGTAAATGATAGTTTTACAAAATCAAAAAATGATGAAGCCAAAAGAAAAGGAAGTAGAGTGCCTTCAAACTTTACCTATCCTGATGCAGAAATTACAAAGTCAACTCCATCCAAAATGAACTCACTAAAGTAATCTGAATCTTCATTCATGGTAAAATTTGCCATCAGGATAAAAGATGATAAAATAAGCCTTGTGCAACTTCTTATACAAAATGAGGAGTAAGAAACAAGAATGCAATGTATTAGAACAAACAACTATAGCTGACATACTAGCATTCTGATTTGGAGCAAATTTCAGCTATCTACCCCCACTCCATCTCTCCCTGCAACATGATCACTCCTGAAATTATATCTGTAATGATCACCACTGCCCCTATTAAGGAGAACAACACCAGTTCTTTGAGACCAGTTGAGATACCACAAGTCGAATTGGTGCATTCAAAAATATTGTGCTATCCCCATTTATGCAGTTAATTCATAGGGCATTAGAAAATGATTATGTTCATATCTGGAAGGAGCCTGTTGTAGTAACAATCCAAAAAGAAGGCCCTTTGTTAATTAAAGATCAGTCAGACACACAAGCTTGTTGTGCCATTTGTCAAACAGAATTGTAATAGAACACTTTCTTCTCCATGATCTAGCCAAGTACAGTTTCATCAAAAGTAATCTTGTAAATCTTGCATAGCTAGCCTTGTAAATTTCATTGACAGTGTAACCACCACTACATTGGATGAAGATAACATTAGCAATCATCTAGAGCAAAAGTTCCCACTACCAGGTGGCTATGATTGACAAATTGTGATTAAATAATCTGGTTCTTGAGTCATCCAAAAATCATACCAACTCTCCCCCTCAATTCTCATTCACACTGTGTGTGTGTGTGTGTGTGTGTGTGTGTGTGTACACACACACACACACACACATATATATATATATATATATATATATATATATATGTATATATATCAAACAGGCGATGTCTGATTGTAAGTGGCAAAGTATATCCCATAAGTTTGGAAGATATATATATATATATAAAACAGGAGATGTCTGATTGTAAGTGGCAAAGTATATCCCATAAGTTTGGAAGATATTGTATGATTTATTTGTTATATGTTTTCTAGTTTCATTTTTTTTTGTATTTGTCTCTCAATCATAGACTTTCAAACAGAAATGAATCAGACATTGCTTTATAGGTCAGCCACTGGTAATATTTAATGTGACTATTTCCTAAATCATTTCTCTGATTAGTTTGTTTTCCAAAACGGTGATTGTTCTATTAATTATTTATTCTGCCTTTTCAAGTAGTTTTTTAATGGTGACAACATGTAGCCATACATTCAATAATGAGTTGGAGCACTGAGTTACATAATGATACATTGATGCCTTTGGCATTGCTACTTGTTAGATTTAAATTTAGATGGACTACAAAATTTATTTCTAATTTTGGTTGGCACTTAATGGTCAAAGTTGTTTGATACCATTTCCCATAGAGCTTTAATGATGTGGTCATATATGGATTTAACCATTTACTTTTTAATGACAGTTTATGTCCTTCTTCCCAAGTGACATGATACTGCATTCAAAGACATTAAATATGTAGTCATCGTCATTGTTTCTGCCTTTTTAACTGATTTTCAACTGTACCTTACCACCAGAAATTGCCCTCCCCTCTCCCATCTTCTACTATTTAGTCTCTTGTGTACCTCACTTCTTAGCTTTCTACTAAAAGAACTCACCAGAGTCTTATAATTTTATTTGCTTAGTGTTTTCTCCCTCTTAGTCCTCACCTGTATCCTTTCCTCTCTCATGTGATGGTCTGAGCACTGATATCTTACCCCTCTACTAGTCTTTCTTCCCCAGGCTTTGGCTAAGTATCTTCCCTCCAGAATGTTTTCACCTCTATTCTTGCCTTCACTTCTCACATTAGAGATTATTTTTCTTCAGAGCTCTTCCTGCTTGGTGTAGAACCACTCCATTTGCTCACGCTATACTCAGGCTTACTCCACTCCCCTACCATACCCCCATTCCCACCCCCCATATAATTTACTTTTTACCTAATCTTTCCTTTTCTCCTCTCCTCAACCCCCCCTTCCTGTCCTCTGGTCCAACCCAGATAGTTACACTTCACAGCTAGATAATTACCAGGTCTGAATGACTAATTCACCTAGCCCGTCTCATTCTACTTTAGCCATCCCTCCTTTCTATTTACTCTGCCACTATTAATATCTTTATAACAATCTACTTCCTTCCCTCTTGCTTACTACTACTGGTCTACCTCTTTGACTGAACCAACATGATTCTAACTTTCCTCCACATGCCTCCTTTACTTCTACTCTACCTTCTCACCTCTTATGATATCCAACTAACACCTGCAAATTCATCTCCAACATCCACTTACCCAAATCCATTTGCACATCATTTTCATTTATTTGAAATCTCCCCGTCCATGTTTCCTACAAATGCTCTCCTTCCCAAAATCAAATTTCTTCTTTCTCCTACAATTTCTCCAAAAAGTAAACTACTTCATCTACTACCTCTCTCTCTACAATCTAAACATCCTCCTTAAAACTCTGCTACTATCAGATGATATTCATGCAAATCCAGGCCCAAACTCTCTCTCCCCTGTCAACAATTCAACTGACCCTGTCACTGAACAACTTACTCTCCCCCCAAAAAATACATATTTTTACTCAATGAATATTAGAAGTGTGCTGAATAAAGTTAGTGAATTCCATGCCTGGATGTCAACTCACTCCCCAGATATTATTAACCTCACTGAAAATTGGCTAAAACCTCTTAAATCTGATAAAGGCTTTCTCCTTCCAGGGTTATAATATACTCCGACTACACCGCCAAAATAAAAAAGGTGGAGGAGTAGCCATTGTCTGCTCAAACCATCTTACACTCACATCGCTAGACAAACAAACACCATCCTTTCTACCTGCTGAACTCCTAATTGCCAACCTTAAACTTAATCATATTAAAATGATTGTAGCAGCTATTTATATACCCCTGGTGACAACAACCCCTACTTGAACATATTCTGTCCTGGCTTTCTCAACACATTCATAATGAAACCATCCTCCTAGGGGATATTGATGTAAATTGGCTATCCCTCTGCTCACCTAACTCTGCTTTAAGTATCAACTTGCTTGGCTTTACTATGTTTATCTCTCTCCCCACCCATGCTAATAAATTTTACAACTCTAGCTCACTTATTGACTGGATATTAGTCTCAGACTGACATAAACATCACAACCCTGTAACATTGCCTGAATTTCTAAGCAATCACTCTCCAATAAGAGTTCTAAGATTCTTTCCACAGTGCTCCAGACCACATAGATGCACTGAATGTTGCAAGCTATCAAACTTTGACCCAGAAACCTTTAATACTCTCTTCTCCAAAATAAATTGGTATTTTCTGACCCATCTCTGTCTAGACAAAGCAGTAAACACATTCAACTCAACTTTCCTAAATATTCTTAACTGAGTGGCACCCTTGTGCACAATACATGTCAAATCAAACATATCCCTCTGGTTAACTAATGCTACCCGTTCCTTGATGAAGATAAGAAATAGAATGTGGACAACTTGGGTAAAAACTAAGCCCCCCATTCACATACAAAAATATAAAAAACTCAGAAACCTTACTAAAAGCATATCAACAAAAAACAAAAAATATTTTTATGATAACCCACCCACTTCACAAAGATCAAATCCCAAGAAATTCTGGCACTCAGGAAATCAAATACTACATCCTGGTAATCCTTAATCTCCTAATCCCTGCCCAACAAATACACCCCCAAGAAACCACTTCAATCATCAGTTCCTAATTAATTGAATCCATTAGTAAGATAAGTCCTGTCACCTCAAATTTTTACACTATAAAGCCACCAGATCCCCCCTCGAGTCAAAATTTTACCAACATATTTCCCTTAAACCAATACCAGCTTCATTAAATCTCTACTTTGAAAACTAAAATCCTGTTCTGCATCTGTTGATAATCTACCTCCCTACTTCCTTTAGATAGCAGCAGACTCTCTAGCTCTCCCAGTTTCTATACTGATAAACTGTCAGATGTCTGAATCAAAAGTTCCCTCTATCTGTAGGGAAATAATTCTATACCCTACCTATACACAAAGGAGGTAACTCCATGGAAATCTCCAATTTCAAACCCATAGCCATCCTGTCACCTCTCTCAAAAATATTAGAAAAATGCGTTCATAAGCAAGTCATGAAACATTTACTTCAAGAAAATCAGCTCAGCCTCACACAACATGGCTTTCATCCAAAACATAGCACCACTACTGCCCTGCTATCCTTTATCAACACTATTTCTTTGTCCAGAGATAATAAACTAGTGTTATGCTTATTCCTAGATCACTCTATAGCTTTTGATACAGTCTCTCACTCCTTTATTCTGGACAAACTCACTAACCTTAACTTATCCACCTCTACCATTGCCTGGTTTACTAGCTACCTCACAGATCAACTGCAGTCAGTAAAATGGCTGTCTGCTCTCTGTCTTCCTCATCCTCTCAAAATGGGTGTTCCCCAAGGATCTACTCTTGGTCCACTACTCTAATTTCTTTACTAATGTACTGTATACCTCCTGCCCCCAGTCATCCCTTGTCCAATATCCTGATGACTCTATAGTCATCACCATTGCAGACACACTCTCTGACTTAAATTATATTGCTCAGAAATCTTTCAACTCTGATGAGACCTGGCTGTCTAACAATCAGCTAATTCTGAATCCTAAAAAAAAACCTCTTACTTTTTCTTCCCAAAAACTTAAACCACCTTAAATCCACTTTTGCTATCCATTCTCTAAATAAAACACCTGTCATAGTTGATCCCAACACAAAACTTCTAGGGGTCATGATAGATGACCAACTGAAATTTGATTTGTATGTTAATAACTGTATTAAGAAAACCCATAAAAAAATTGGCCTCTTACACAGAAACAAAAACGTCCTATCAAACAAAGACTAAAGTGTCCCTCTCTCATGCCAGTCTCCTGCAAAGCCTATTGTACAGCTCTCAGATCCTCGCCACCCTCCAAACCTCTCTCCTGACTAATTTAGATGATACCTATAATGAAGTGGCCAGATTTGCTGCAAATCAAAGCTATAGATCTCATCACCGTCTCTCTTTAAAAGACTTAAACTGGCTTGAATTACCCCACCAGCTTCTCCTCTCTCAGCTTCAGATTATCCACTCTGTCTTTTACCATCCATCTTTCTGTCCCAACTTGTCTCCTCTAATCTCCTTCTAGGACTCTGTGAAGCTCATACCAATACTTTCTACAAATCTATAAACTCAAGTGCAAAATTGGTCAAAACCTCTATAGCTACTACCCTACCATCTCTTGGAAGAAACTCCCATTGGAAATTAGAGCAGTTAAACAACTCAATGAATTTAAATCAGCCAACAAAGACTACATAAAAAGTCACTGGTCATGCTTCTATACTCACCCTCCATAAACGGTCTTACGCTCCTATGTAGCTTACTGTCTGCCCTCACTGGTTTTGTTTCTGTTAAGTGTCAGCTCTCTTATTCATCTTATCTAGGTAATTGCGTGTTACTCAGTCTTAAAAATATCTCTCTTTATATACTTCCTGTATGTTCTTCACTAAATGTAACCACCTTGGCTGTATTTATAAACTTAGTATACTGTTTCATAAAATTGCATACTGTTTGGCACATATCTTAAATGCAGAAACAACTTAATCTGTGTAAATAATTTCTATGCTTTTATCTTTCCCAACTTAAAAATGTTAATTTTTTTGTTTATATACCTTTTCATTTTACTTTTACAATTTCATTGTAAATTTGTAGAGCTTTCTCCCCAAGCTTCCGCTGAAAAAGGGCTATCAGCTCAGCTGGACAAACCCAGTCAATAAATGCAAAATAAACTAATAAATAAATGACAGCAAACATGTATTTTTGTATGTTTAAGAAATTTGGCAACTTTTGTTTTAAGTAATTGTTATAGATTTTGCACTCATCATCATATCCAAGTATCCACAGCTCATGTTCCACTGTATAGAATTCCACAGAAGAGTCATATTTTCCCTGATACTTATGGTGTGCTCTTCATAAAATGTATGTTTTTCTGGCAAATTATTGAGGATAAAAGTTATTAAATAATGCTAGGCATTTTAGTTTCAGACTTCATATTCTTCAGAAAATGCATACTAATGTAAAATTTGTTATTCTATCAACAGTAAAAGTTTTAAGACTATTATTAAAATAATTTGCATTCCATATGAGGGTATGAAACTAATGGAAAAACACCCAAAATCTGTGATTCCAAAGGAAGAGTGAAAGATAACCATTTTTAATATCAAGAATGACTTGATTCTGCTCCTGTGATATGTCCTTAGTGATCACAATTCATTTGTGCTTCCTGACACTTGAGGATTTCCTCCCTGAATAGCTTTCCCCTAGGCAATGTTTCTTTAAAATGCAGCAATAAAGCATAACTTTGAACAAATATAAACATCTTGAATAGTATAATAGTTAAAAAAAAAATAGAACATCAAACCAACTTCACAATGCTTTTACTGTTTTATATAGATATAATAAAGGTTTTTATATTGAACAATAAATCACAAAAATGACATTCTGTTGTGAAATTAAGCAAACTTTCACAATCTCTGTAGTTGAAGTAGTTAGACCCCCTTCATGAATATCCAATCTTCATTTGGTGTGAAACATCTGTATTAGTCTCATTGGACAACAGATTTATTCAGATACAGGTAATCATTAGAAATTGTCATTCAAACAACTGTAAGTATCCATTTAGCTGTGCAATTTGATAACAAGTAGTAGTGATTTTTTTTCTGGTATAAGGTAAGCTTTCAATTGATAGTATGATGTATTCCATTCTTTAGTTTGATAGTAAGAAGTATCCCATTACCTGTGTTTCATAAAATTTTCTACTAAGATATGCTCACAGTGCATATAATCATAACAACACAGGAAAATGTTCATTATCTCTGACATAATAGAGGTAAAATTCCTCAGTTAATAACTTATCCAGTGTGAAACATCAGTTAACAGTGCTTTCTATTGTACATTGGTATGTCCATTTTAAACCACTTCTGTATTACTGTTTCATAATTTAATGGCAGTAATAAATGTAGGCTGTGCTTATACACATGTAATTTTGTCATAATTTTTCTTCCTTTCCATGGATAAAGGCTGTCTGTTAAGACTGCATTTATACAAACAGGTTAATAATAAATATGCATATACTTAATTCATCGGCCCAACAGCTATAAATGACTGTGGAGCAGTAAATGATAGACCCCTTGATAGCAGTGTTGCTTTCATCCAGCAATGCATGAAATTTAATGTGTACTACACCATGAATGAATCCATGTTCATTTTAGTAATGCAGGCATTCAAATGTAGCAAATATTCACAAACAAAGGCACACACATTTAAATTACTGTCCATCCCAGTCCTTTGCTTCAGAGAAACTTCATCTGGTGAATTCAATGCAACAGTGCCTCACAATCAGTATTGGCATGGTCATGTTAATCCAGTAGTACAATTATTTAGTAATTTTATGTGCAAAACTGCACATATATACTCAACAAAGTAACTGGTTGACAGTGCAAAGTAACCTAGACCATAAAGACTCCCTTAATAAAAGTGAACTTTATTAAAACCAAAATATATGAATAAGCGCTTTCTTCCAGCTTAACTGGCCTTCATCATATTCAAGTAAGCAGTGAGAATGTCCTTGCTTATATACATACAACCACAGGAAATTAATAAAATCAATCCAGGAAATGATGTAACATTTCAAACACATCAAACAAAATGCACATTTTCTATATAGCATAACAATCAGTAAATAAATAGTACATTTTATAATCACTTAATAAAAATAACTCTTTATATATTTTAAAATCTTTAAATCTTTAAATATTTTATAAATCTAAAATATGCTAGAGTTAAATAACTTATAAAAATTGTAAATATACATAAACTGTCTACTAAAGTGTATTGCATATAAAAAATTCTAAAAAAGCTACAGAATATCTTATTAAATATAAAAAGTATATGTAAAATGTAAATGCTTATGAAGTAAACAACAATTCAAGCCCTAGACTTTAGGATAGGTTTCAGGAAATGTAGTCATTTATTCCCAGGGGGTTTGAAGCATTTAATTTAACTTGCCATATAACTTCTTTTTCTTCCAACAAAAGTTTATCATCACCACCCCTTGGGTTAAAAAGTACTTTTTCGAGTATGGCAAAATGAAAGCTATGGTTGGAATTGCTAGACAATATATGTCTATACAAAGCATTATTTGTATTTTCCTTTTGAATGTTATATATGTGTTTATAAATTCTGTTTTTTTAAAACCTGTCTTTCCAACATAAAATGCTGGGCAGGCTGTACACATAGCTAAATACACCACCCTTTTAGTATTACAATTCCCTGTCTGAAATACTATCCTATTTCTACACACGTTGTGTAGATTTATACACTTTTCCTCATATATATAACCACGCTGGTTGCAAGCTCCACATGTTGTTGTTCCTTTAGCCACCTTTTTATCATTGGGATCTTTGTGATTATTTTCCAACTGAAATTTTATATTCCTGCCTGTCTTGTAAACAAACCTAGGTAAATGTTCTAAGGAATTATAAACATCATTATTACCTCTGAGGATGTTCCAATTCATACACATAACATCTTTTATAACATGAGAGTATGTATTATGCTTCAGAACCATAGCTTTGGAAAAACAAGTGTGGTTTTGGTTATTTCTCTCCTTCTGTTGTGTAATATATTGACCCAAAACGGTTTATATAGTGCCCCCCCATTGTGATGACACATAATCAGGAATTTCCTCCACTAGATAAACTGGGTAGCCTCTATCCTGAAACATTCTTCCAATCAACTTAAGTTCTTTAATGACATCCTCTTGGCAGGAAGTCATTCTAGCTTGCTCGTATGCATTGACCTTTTAAGATACTTTTTTTCTGCAGAAATGGGTGGCAGCTTTGGAATTCAATGTTGGAGTTGCTAAAAGTCGGCTTGCGATGTATATTAGATTTAAAACCTGAGGTTGTGTATGAGATATAAGTATCTAGATATGACAAACCAATATCACTAAATGAATATGTGAACTTAAAATAAGAACAAACCTTGTTCAAATAGTCAGTGAATTTGTGAATGTCTTCCTTATCACCCTTCCATAAAATAAAAACATCGTCCAGGAAGCGTACATAAAGAGTAAAGTGATGGTTAAACTCTATTAAATAGGTATCTATTCTCCCATTCTGTGAGTACACGGTTAGCAAACATGGGGGCACAAGAGGCCACCATAGCTATAGCTACTCCTTTAATTTGTCTATAATATTCTCCCTCGAAGTAAATAAAGTTATTTTCTAACACTATGCTCATCAATTCCAAAATTAATAGGATTTTGTTATTATCAAGGTTGGAATACTTGACCATAGATGTGTGGAATAATTCTAAACCTTCTTCTTTAGGTATTGAATTAAAAAGATCCACCACATCAATACTCACAAAAGTCAGCTTGCTATCCCACAATTCAGATTTCAATCTGCTTAAAAAAATCCCAGAATCTTTGAGCAAATGGGGAATTTTGTCATACACGTGCTTTAACCAATTGTCGATAACTACCCCGATGGGATAAGTTTTTGACTTGCTTCCTGACACGATGGTACAAAAAGGTGAATGCAAATAATTTTTGTGTACCTTCGGTACACCAAACACTGTAGCTAACAAAGGATTCACTACTTTAACAAATTCATAAATATCGTTTGTGATTCTTTCATCCAACAAACATTCTTCTAGCCATGAGTCTATCCGTCTATAAGCTATATTAATTTGATTTATACTAGTAGTTTCATAAAAATCAAGGTTATTCAATATTTCAAACATATTGTCTATATAATTAGTCTGATGGAAGAGCATGATTCCCCTACCTTTGTCAGTTTTCATAATTCTAATTCTTTTATCCTGGCAAACTTTCTGAAGTAACTACCATTCAGTTTTATTGAGATTATATTCCTTCTCCGTAATAAGTCCTATAAATGTCTTCTATAATAAGTCTCTCAAGAGTTGCTAATATAGGTTGTAAAGGGGGATTAAACGTGCTCTTTTTTTTAAGCTTCTTTGTTTCATATTCTAGATGATTGTCTTTAAAAAAATAAAGTTAAATTTAATTTTCTAATAAACAATTTAACTTCAAGTATTTTATTTGTAAGGTCTAAATCAAATGTGGGCACAAATTTCATCCCTTTGAGAAACAGGGAAAAATGTTCTAAAGACACCTTACTATCAGTGTAATTAAAAATCTTAAAATTTTTCCATTCAAATATAACTTCATTAACTTTATCTCATTTGCTGATTCCAATAAAGAGGCCTGTAATCTGGATTCTTGTTCTTGTACCAAGTTCTCTGCCCTTTCCCTTTTTAATTACACTGATAGTAAGGTGTCTTTAGAACATTTTTCCCTGTTTCTCAAAAGGATGAAATTTGTGCCCACATTTGATTTAGACCTTACAGATACAATAATAATAATGAGTTGAGCTAATAATGTCTTTCTTCAGTAAAGGGATTGGATCCAGCTCTGAAAGACCTTTTGCACATATGAAAAATGAACAGCATCAGAACCACTTGATCCAAGAATTTAAATTTTGCTTGTGACATAAATAAGACATGTTGGTGAGACAGACAGTGTTTCAGAGGATCCTGTGCTCTAGAAATGGCTCCCCATCCATATGAAGCAGAGTACATCTCTAACACTATTTAGGGGTAATCTTGACCACTGAATGAAAAATTGGAAATTTGCCCAGAGTCTGCCCGCTATGCTTCTGATAGACAGAGGCAGATGGTAGTGTCCAAACTAACATACCCCTCACTCCCATGTAACCTTTTGAAGCTTCCTAACATAGCCTTCCTAATAAATGCCTATCATACATGTGCACATAAATGGGTTGTAGTGCATGGCTAGGCTTATAAAGGCCAATGGTGGTCATTAGCCAAGTGAATAATTATGAGCCTATTTGGAAATGTATAGATGTCTAAAACTGTAGGAATTTTGCTGTAATAGCCATAAACTCGTGTGTGTTGTAAACAAATATTTAAGTATAGACTATTAGGTAGGAAGATTTTTAGAAATAAGAACAATTATGTTCCCTAGAGGTGCTCATATTAGATAATCTTGAATTAAAAGTTATGTTCTTAGCTAAGTATCTGTGTTGTCCATTTTCATTTTTCTTTAATGTATGGGTTCGATTCGATCCTCTGATCTGACTTGGCCTCTTAGTTCAAACTTGGGTTCCATATCTCAAGCTTCTCCCTGTGCCCACAATGCCCTGCTGTATCACCAAAGCCCCAGGTCAGGTTTGCTGTCCAATCCCAATAGTATCAACAGAGACAGGAGATGAAGAAAGAAAGACAGGTTTCAAACCTGGAACTGTATGTTCCAATACAGTCCAGTAGGTCAGTCCAGTAACTTTGGATGGGAGGGAAGTTGAGGAAAAATGAAAATGGGCAGCACAGATACCTAGTTATGGTAAGAACATAACTTTTAAATCTGATGTTGTCCTTTTCATTCTTCTTCAATGTATGGGACAGAGTCCACAGCTACATTG